>NC_054500.1:5021349-5278849 GCF_017639515.1 Carcharodon carcharias
CCCTGCTAACTGTGTGTCTGGTGTGCCAGTGTGATTCCCTGCTAACTGTGTGTCTGGTGTGCCAGTGTGATTCCCTGCTAACTGTGTGTCTGGTGTGCCAGTGTGTGATTCCCTGCTAACTGTGTGTCTGGTGTGCCAGTGTGATTCCCTGCTAACTGTGTGTCTGGTGTGCCAGTGTGATTCCCTGCTAACTGTGTGTCTGGTGTGCCAGTGTGATTCCCTGCTAACTGTGTGTCTGGTGTGCCAGTGTGATTCCCTGTTAACTGTGTGTCAGGTGTGCCAGTGTGATTCCCTGCTAACTGTGTGTCTAGTGTGCCAGTGTGATTCCCTGCTAACTGTGTGTCTGGTGTGCCAGTGTGATTCCCTGCTAACTCTGTGTCTGGTGTGCCAGTGTGATTCCCTGCTAACTGTGTGTCAGGTGTGCCAGTGTGATTCCCTGCTAACTGTGTGTCTGGTGTGCCAGTGTGATTCCCTGCTAACTGTGTGTCTGGTGTGCCAGTGTGATTCCCTGCTAACTGTGTGTCTGGTGTGCCAGTGTGATTCCCTGCTAACTGTGTGTCTGGTGTGCCAGTGTGATTCCCTGCTAACTGTGTGTCTGGTGTGCCAGTGTGATTCCCTGCTAACTGTGTGTCTGGTGTGCCAGTGTGTGATTCCCTGTTAACTCTGTGTCTGGTGTGCCAGTGTGTGATTCCCTGTTAACTGTGTGTCTGGTGTGCCAGTGTGATTCCCTGCTAACTGTGTGTCTGGTGTGCCAGTGTGATTCCCTGCTAACTGTGTGTCTGGTGTGCCAGTGTGTGATTCCCTGCTAACTGTGTGTCTGGTGTGCCAGTGTGTGATTCCCTGCTAACTGTGTGTCTGGTGTGCCAGTGTGTGATTCCCTGTTAACTGTGTGTCTGGTGTGCCAGTGTGTGATTCCCTGCTAACTGTGTGTCTGGTGTGCCAGTGTGTGATTCCCTGTTAACTGTGTGTCAGGTGTGCCAGTGTGATTCCCTGCTAACTGTGTGTCTGGTGTGCCAGTGTGATTCCCTGCTAACTGTGTGTCTGGTGTGCCAGTGTGTGATTCCCTGTTAACTGTGTGTCAGGTGTGCCAGTGTGATTCCCTGTAACTGTGTGTCTGGTGTGCCAGTGTGTGATTCCCTGTTAACTGTGTGTCTGGTGTGCCAGTGTGATTCCCTGCTAACTCTGTGTCTGGTGTGCCAGTGTGATTCCCTGTTAACTGTGTGTCTGGTGTGCCAGTGTGATTCCCTGCTAACTGTGTGTCTGGTGTGCCAGTGTGTGATTCCCTGTTAACTTTGTGTCTGGTGTGCCAGTGTGATTCCTTATAATTGTGTGTCTGGTGTGCCAGTGTGATTCCCTGCTAACTGTGTGTCTGGTGTGCCAGTGTGATTCCCTGTTAACTTTGTGTCTGGTGTGCCAGTGTGATTCCCTGCTATCTGTGTGTCTGGTGTGCCAGTGTGATTCCCTGTTAACTTTGTGTCTGGTGTGCCAGTGTGATTCCCTGCTAACTGTGTGTCTGGTGTGCCAGTGTGTGATTCCCTGTTAACTGTGTGTCTGGTGTGCCAGTGTGATTCCCTGCTAACTGTGTGTCTGGTGTGCCAGTGTGATTCCCTGTTAACTTTGTGTCTGCTGTGCCAGTGTGACGCCCTGCTAACTTTGTGTCTTGTGTGCCAGTGTGTGATTCCCTGTTAACTGTGTGTCTGGTGTGCCAGTGTGATTCCCTGTTAACTGTGTGTCTGGTGTGCCAGTGTGATTCCCTGCTAACTGTGTGTCTGGTGTGCCAGTGTGATTCCCTGTTAACTGTGTGTCTGGTGTGCCAGTGTGATTCCCTGTTAACTGTGTGTCTGGTGTGCCAGTGTGATTCCCTGCTAACTGTGTGTCTGGTGTGCCAGTGTGATTCCCTGTTAACTTTGTGTCTGGTGTGCCAGTGTGATTCCCTGCTAACTGTGTGTCTGGTGTGCCAGTGCGTGATTCCCTGTTAACTGTGTGTCTGGTGTGCCAGTGTGATTCCCTGCTAACTGTGTGTCTGGTGTGCCAGTGTGATTCCCTGTTAACTGTGTGTCTGGTGTGCCAGTGTGATTCCCTGCTAACTGTGTGTCTGGTGTGCCAGTGTGATTCCCTGTTAACTTTGTGTCTGGTGTGCCAGTGTGATTCCCTGCTAACTGTGTGTCTGGTGTGCCAGTGTGATTCCCTGCTAACTGTGTGTCTGGTGTGCCAGTGTGATTCCCTGTTAACTGTGTGTCTGGTGTGCCAGTGTGATTCCCTGCTAACTGTGTGTCTGGTGTGCCAGTGGCTATTCCCTGTTAACTGTGTGTCTGGTGTGCCAGTGTGATTCCCTGCTAACTGTGTGTCTGGTGTGCCAGTGTGATTCCCTGTTAACTGTGTGTCTGGTGTGCCAGTGTGATTCCCTGCTAACTGTGTGTCTGGTGTGCCAGTGTGATTCCCTGCTAACTGTGTGTCTGGTGTGCCAGTGTGATTCCCTGCTAACTGTGTGTCTGGTGTGCCAGTGTGATTCCCTGTTAACTTTGTGTCTGGTGTGCCAGTGTGATTCCCTGCTAACTGTGTGTCTGGTGTGCCAGTGTGATTCCCTGTTAACTGTGTGTCTGGTGTGCCAGTGTGATTCCCTGCTAACTGTGTGTCTGGTGTGCCAGTGTGTGATTCCCTGTTAACTGTGTGTCTGGTGTGCCAGTGTGATTCCCTGCTAACTGTGTGTCTGGTGTGCCAGTGTGATTCCCTGCTAACTGTGTGTCTGGTGTGCCAGTGTGTGATTCCCTGTTAACTGTGTGTCTGGTGTGCCAGTGTGTGATTCCCTGTTAACTGTGTGTCTGGTGTGCCAGTGTGTGATTCCCTGCTAACTGTGTGTCTGGTGTGCCAGTGTGATTCCCTGCTAACTGTGTGTCTGGTGTGCCAGTGTGATTCCCTGCTAACTGTGTGTCTGGTGTGCCAGTGTGTGATTCCCTGTTAACTGTGTGTCTGGTGTGCCAGTGTGATTCCCTGATAACTGTGTGTCTGGTGTGCCAGTGTGTGATTCCCTGTTAACTGTGTGTCTGGTGTGCCAGTGTGATTCCCTGCTAACTGTGTGTCTGGTGTGCCAGTGTGATTCCCTGTTAACTGTGTGTCTGGTGTGCCAGTGTGATTCCCTGCTAACTGTGTGTCTGGTGTGCCAGTGTGATTCCCTGTTAACTGTGTGTCTGGTGTGCCAGTGTGATTCCCTGTTAACTGTGTGTCTGGTGTGCCAGTGTGATTCCCTGCTAACTGTGTGTCTGGTGTGCCAGTGTGATTCCCTGTTAACTGTGTGTCTGGTGTGCCAGTGTGATTCCCTGCTATCTGTGTGTCTGGTGTGCCAGTGTGATTCCCTGTTAACTGTGTGTCTGGTGTGCCAGTGTGATTCCCTGCTAACTGTGTGTCTGGTGTGCCAGTGTGATTCCCTGTTAACTTTGTGTCTGGTGTGCCAGTGTGATTCCCTGCTAACTGTGTGTTTGGTGTGCCAGTGTGTGATTCCCAGTTAACTGTGTGTCTGGTGTGCCAGTGTCATTCCCTGCTAACTGTGTGTCTGGTGTGCCAGTGTCATTCCCTGCTAACTGTGTGTCTGGTGTGCCAGTGTGTGATTCCCTGTTAACTGTGTGTCTGGTGTGCCAGTGTGTGATTCCCTGTTAACTGTGTGTCAGGTGTGCCAGTGTGATTCCCTGCTAACTGTGTGTCTGGTGTGCCAGTGTGTGATTCCCTGTTAACTGTGTGTCAGGTGTGCCAGTGTGATTCCCTGCTGACTGTGTGTCTGGTGTGCCAGTGTGATTCCCTGCTAACTGTGTGTCTGGTGTGCTAGTGTGATTCCCTTTTAACTGTGTGTCTGGTGTGCCAGTGTGATTCCCTGCTAACTGTGTGTCTGGTGTGCCAGTGTGATTCCCTGCTAACTGTATGTCTGGTGTGCCAGTGTGATTCCCTGCTAACTGTGTGTCTGGTGTGCCAGTGTGTGATTCCCTGCTAACTGTGTGTCTGGTGTGCCAGTGTGTGATTCCCTGCTAACTGTGTGTCTGGTGTGCCAGTGTGATTCCCTGCTAACTGTGTGTCTGGTGTGCCAGTGTGATTCCCTGCTAACTGTGTGTCTGGTGTGCCAGTGTGTGATTCCCTGTTAACTGTGTGTCTGGTGTGCCAGTGTGATTCCCTGCTAACTGTGTGTCTGGTGTGCCAGTGTGATTCCCTGCTAACTGTGTGTCTGGTGTGCCAGTGTGATTCCCTGCTAACTCTGTGTCTGGTGTGCCAGTGTGATTCCCTGCTAACTGTGTGTCAGGTGTGCCATTGTGATTCCCTGCTAACTGTGTGTCTGGTGTGCCAGTGTGATTCCCTGCTAACTGTGTGTCTGGTGTGCCAGTGTGATTCCCTGCTAACTGTGTGTCTGGTGTGCCAGTGTGATTCCCTGCTAACTGTGTGTCTGGTGTGCCAGTGTGATTCCCTGCTAACTGTGTGTCTGATGTGCCAGTGTGATTCCCTGCTAACTGTTTCTCTGGTGTGCCATTGTGTGATTCCCTGTTAACTGTGTGTCTGGTGTGCCAGTGTGATTCCCTGCTAACTGTATATCTGGTGTGCCAGTGGCTATTCCCTGTTAACTGTGTGTCTGGTGTGCCAGTGTGATTCCCTGCTAACTGTGTGTCTGGTGTGCCAGTGTGATTCCCTGTTAACTGTGTGTCTGGTGTGCCAGTGTGATTCCCTGCTAACTGTGTGTCTGGTGTGCCAGTGTGATTCCCTGTTAACTTTGTGTCTGGTGTGCCAGTGTGATTCCGTGCTAACTGTGTGTCTGGTGTGCCAGTGTGATTCCCTGTTAACTTTGTGTCTGGTGTGCCAGTGTGTGATTCCCTGCTAACTGTGTGTCTGGTGTGCCAGTGTGATTCCCTGCTAACTGTGTGTCTGGTGTGCCAGTGTGATTCCCTGCTAACTGTGTGTCTGGTGTGCCAGTGTGTGATTCCCTGTTAACTGTGTGTCAGGTGTGCCAGTGTGATTCCCTGCTAACTGTGTGTCTAGTGTGCCACTGTGATTCCCTGCTAACTGTGTGTCTGGTGTGCCAGTGTGATTCCCTGCTAACTCTGTGTCTGGTGTGCCAGTGTGATTCCCTGCTAACTGTGTGTCTGGTGTGCCAGTGTGATTCCCTGCTAACTGTGTGTCTGGTGTGCCAGTGTGATTCCCTGCTAACTGTGTGTCTGGTGTGCCAGTGTGATTCCCTGCTAACTGTGTGTCTGGTGTGCCAGTGTGATTCCCTGCTAACTGTGTGTCTGGTGTGCCAGTGTGATTCCCTGCTAACTGTGTGTCTGGTGTGCCAGTGTGATTCCCTGCTAACTGTGTGTCTGGTGTGCCAGTGTGTGATTCCCTGTTAACTTTGTGTCTGGTTTGCCAGTGTGATTCCCTGCTCACTGTGTGTCTGGTGTGCCAGTGCGTGATTCCCTGTTAACTGTGTGTCAGGTGTGCCAGTGTGATTCCCTGCTAACTGTGTGTCTGGTGTGCCAGTGTGATTCCCTGTTAACTGTGTGTCTGGTGTGCCAGTGTGATTCCCTGCTAACTGTGTGTCTGGTGTGCCAGTGTGATTCCCTGTTAACTGTGTGTCTGGTGTGCCAGTGTGATTCCCTGCTAACTGTGTGTCTGGTGTGCCAGTGTGATTCCCTGTTAACTTTGTGTCTGGTGTGCCAGTGTGATTCCCTGCTAACTGTGTGTCTGGTCTGCCAGTGTGATTCCCTGTTAACTGTGTGTCTGGTGTGCCAGTGTGATTCCCTGCTAACTGTGTGTCTGGTGTGCCAGTGTGTGATTCCCTGTTAACTGTGTGTCTGGTGTGCCAGTGTGATTCCCTGCTAACTGTGTGTCTGGTGTGCCAGTGTGATTCCCTGCTAACTGTGTGTCTGGTGTGCCAGTGTGTGATTCCCTGTTAACTGTGTGTCTGGTGTGCCAGTGTGTGATTCCCTGTTAACTGTGTGTCTGGTGTGCCAGTGTGATTCCCTGCTAACTGTGTGTCTGGTGTGCCAGTGTGATTCCCTGCTAACTGTGTGTCTGGTGTGCCAGTGTGATTCCCTGCTAACTGTGTGTCTGGTGTGCCAGTGTGTGATTCCCTGTTAACTGTGTGTCTGGTGTGCCAGTGTGATTCCCTGATAACTGTGTGTCTGGTGTGCCAGTGTGTGATTCCCTGTTAACTGTGTGTCTGGTGTGCCAGTGTGATTCCCTGCTAACTGTGTGTCTGGTGTGCCAGTGTGATTCCCTGTTAACTGTGTGTCTGGTGTGCCAGTGTGATTCCCTGCTAACTGTGTGTCTGGTGTGCCAGTGTGATTCCCTGCTATCTGTGTGTCTGGTGTGCCAGTGTGATTCCTGCTAACTGTGTGTCTGGTGTGCCAGTGTGATTCCCTGTTAACTTTGTGTCTGGTGTGCCAGTGTGATTCCCTGCTAACTGTGTGTCTGGTCTGCCAGTGTGATTCCCTGCTAACTGTGTGTCTGGTGTGCCAGTGTGATTCCCTGCTAACTGTGTGTCTGGTGTGCCAGTGTGATTCCCTGTTAACTGTGTGTCTGGTGTGCCAGTGTGATTCCCTGCTAACTGTGTGTCTGGTGTGCCAGTGTGATTCCCTGCTAACTGTGTGTCTGGTGTGCCAGTGTGTGATTCCCTGTTAACTGTGTGTCTGGTGTGCCAGTGTGTGATTCCCTGTTAACTGTGTGTCTGGTGTGCCAGTGTGATTCCCTGCTAACTGTGTGTCTGGTGTGCCAGTGTGATTCCCTGCTAACTGTGTGTCTGGTGTGCCAGTGTGATTCCCTGCTAACTGTGTGTCTAGTGTGCCAGTGGCTATTCCCTGCTAACTGTTTGTCTGGTGTGCCAGTGTGATTCCCTGCTAACTGTGTGTCTGGTGTGCCAGTGTGATTCCCTGCTAACTGTGTGTCTGGTGTGCCAGTGTGATTCCCTGCTAACTGTGTGTCTGGTGTGCCAGTGTGATTCCCTGCTAACTGTGTGTCTGGTGTGCCAGTGTGATTCCCTGCTAACTGTGTGTCTGGTGTGCCAGTGTGTGATTCCCTGTTAACTGTGTGTCTGGTGTGCCAGTGTGATTCCCTGCTTACTGTGTGTCTGGTGTGCCAGTGTGATTCCCTGCTAACTGTGTGTCTGGTGTGCCAGTGTGATTCCCTGTTAACTGTGTGTCTGGTGTGCCAGTGTGATTCCCTGCTAACTGTGTGTCTGGTGTGCCAGTGTGATTCCCTGCTAACTGTGTGTCTGGTGTGCCAGTGTGATTCCCTGCTAACTGTGTGTCTGGTGTGCCAGTGTGATTCCCTGCTAACTGTGTGTCTGGTGTGCCAGTGTGATTCCCTGCTAACTGTGTGTCTGGTGTGCCAGTGTGTGATTCCCTGTTAACTGTGTGTCTGGTGTGCCAGTGTGATTCCCTGCTAACTGTGTGTCTAGTGTGCCAGTGGCTATTCCCTGCTAACTGTGTGTCTGGTGTGCCAGTGTGATTCCCTGCTAACTGTGTGTCTGGTGTGCCAGTGTGTGATTCCCTGTTAACTGTGTGTCAGGTGTGCCAGTGTGATTCCCTGCTAACTGTGTGTCTGGTGTGCCAGTGTGTGATTCCCTGTTAACTGTGTGTCTGGTGTGCCAGTGTGATTCCCTGCTAACTGTGTGTCTGGTGTGCCAGTGTGATTCCCTGCTAACTGTGTGTCTGGTGTGCCAGTGTGATTCCCTGTTAACTGTGTGTCTGGTGTGCCAGTGTGATTCCCTGCTAACTGTGTGTCTGGTGTGCCAGTGTGATTCCCTGCTAACTGTATGTCTGGTGTGCCAGTGTGATTCCCTGCTAACTGTGTGTCTGGTGTGCCAGTGTGATTCCCTGCTAACTGTGTGTCTGGTGTGCCAGTGTGATTCCCTGCTAACTGTGTGTCTGGTGTGCCAGTGTGTGATTCCCTGTTAACTGTGTGTCTGGTGTGCCAGTGTGATTCCCTGCTAACTGTGTGTCTGGTGTGCCAGCGTGATTCCCTGCTAACTGTGTGTCTGGTGTGCCAGTGTGATTCCCTGCTAACTGTGTGTCTGGTGTGCCAGTGTGATTCCCTGCTAACTGTGTGTCTGGTGTGCCAGTGTGATTCCCTGCTAACTGTGTGTCTGGTGTGCCAGTGTGATTCCCTGCTAACTGTGTGTCTGGTGTGCCAGTGTGATTCCCTGCTAACTGTGTGTCTGGTGTGCCAGTGTGATTCCCTGCTAACTGTGTGTCTGGTGTGCCAGTGTGATTCCCTGCTAACTGTGTGTCTGGTGTGCCAGTGTGATTCCCTGCTAACTGTGTGTCTGGTGTGCCAGTGTGTGATTCCCTGTTAACTGTGTGTCTGGTGTGCCAGTGTGATTCCCTGCTAACTGTGTGTCTGGTGTGCCAGTGTGATTCCCTGTTAACTGTGTGTCTGGTGTGCCAGTGTGATTCCCTGCTAACTGTGTGTCTGGTGTGCCAGTGTGATTCCCTGCTAACTGTGTGTCTGGTGTGCCAGTGTGATTCCCTGCTAACTGTGTGTCTGGTGTGCCAGTGTGATTCCCTGTTAACTGTGTGTCTGGTGTGCCAGTGTGATTCCCTGCTAACTGTGTGTCTGGTGTGCCAGTGTGATTCCCTGTTAACTTTGTGTCTGGTGTGCCAGTGTGTGATTCCCTGCTAACTGTGTGTCTGGTGTGCCAGTGTGATTCCCTGCTAACTGTGTGTCTGGTGTGCCAGTGTGATTCCCTGCTAACTGTGTGTCTGGTGTGCCAGTGTGATTCCCTGCTAACTGTGTGTCTGGTGTGCCAGTGTGATTCCCTGCTAACTGTGTGTCTGGTGTGCCAGTGTGATTCCCTGCTAACTGTGTGTCTGGTGTGCCAGTGTGATTCCCTGCTAACTGTGTGTCTGGTGTGCCAGTGTGATTCCCTGCTAACTGTGTGTCTGGTGTGCCAGTGTGATTCCCTGCTAACTGTGTGTCTGGTGTGCCAGTGTGATTCCCTGCTAACTGTGTGTCTGGTGTGCCAGTGTGATTCCCTGCTAACTGTGTGTCTGGTGTGCCAGTGTGATTCCCTGCTAACTGTGTGTCTGGTGTGCCAGTGTGATTCCCTGCTAACTGTGTGTCTGGTGTGCCAGTGTGATTCCCTGCTAACTGTGTGTCTGGTGTGCCAGTGTGATTCCCTGTTAACTGTGTGTCTGGTGTGCCAGTGTGATTCCCTGCTAACTGTGTGTCTGGTGTGCCAGTGTGATTCCCTGCTAACTGTGTGTCTGGTGTGCCAGTGTGATTCCCTGCTAACTGTTCGCCAGTGTGATTCCCTGTTAACTGTGTGTCTGGTGTGCCAGTGTGATTCCCTGCTAACTGTGTGTCTGGTGTGCCAGTGTGATTCCCTATTAACTGTGTGTCTGGTGTGCCAGTGTGATTCCCTGCTAACTGTGTGTCTGGTGTGTGCCAGTGTGATTCCCTGCTAACTGTGTGTCTGGTGTGCCAGTGTGATTCCCTGCTAACTGTGTGTCTGGTGTGCCAGTGTGATTCCCTGTTAACTGTGTGTCTGGTGTGCCAGTGTGATTCCCTGCTAACTGTGTGTCTGGTGTGCCAGTGTGTGATTCCCTGTTAACTGTGTGTCTGGTGTGCCAGTGCGATTCCCTGCTAACTGTGTGTCTGGTGTGCCAGTGTGCTTCCCTGCTAACTGTGTGTCTGGTGTGCCAGTGTGTGATTCCCTGTTAACTGTGTGTCTGGTGTGCCAGTGTGTGATTCCCTGTTAACTGTGTGTCTGGTGTGCCAGTGTGTGATTCCCTGCTAACTGTGTGTCTGGTGTGCCAGTGTGATTCCCTGCTAACTGTGTGTCTGGTGTGCCAGTGTGATTCCCTGCTAACTGTGTGTCTGGTGTGCCAGTGTGTGATTCCCTGTTAACTGTGTGTCAGGTGTGCCAGTGTGATTCCCTGTTAACTGTGTGTCTGGTGTGCCAGTGTGTGATTCCCTGTTAACTGTGTGTCAGGTGTGCCAGTGTGATTCCCTGCTAACTGTGTGTCTGGTGTGCCAGTGTGATTCCCTGTTAACTGTGTGTCTGGTGTGCCAGTGTGATTCCCTGCTAACTGTGTGTCTGGTGTGCCAGTGTGTGATTCCCTGTTAACTTTGTGTCTGGTGTGCCAGTGTGATTCCCTGTTAACTGTGTGTCTGGTGTGCCAGTGTGATTCCCTGCTAACTGTGTGTCTGGTGTGCCAGTGTGATTCCCTGTTAACTGTGTGTCTGGTGTGCCAGTGTGATTCCCTGCTATCTGTGTGTCTGGTGTGCCAGTGTGATTCCCTGCTAACTGTGTGTCTGGTGTGCCAGTGTGATTCCCTGCTAACTGTGTGTCTGGTGTGCCTGTGTGATTCCCTGTTAACTTTGTGTCTGGTGTGCCAGTGAGTGATTCCCTGCTAACTGTGTGTCTGGTGTGCCAGTGTGTGATTCCCAGTTAACTGTGTGTCTGGTGTGCCAGTGTGATTCCCTGCTAACTGTGTGTCTGGTGTGCCAGTGTGATTCCCTGCTAACTGTGTGTCTGGTGTGCCAGTGTGTGATTCCCTGTTAACTGTGTGTCTGGTGTGCCAGTGTGTGATTCCCTGTTAACTGTGTGTCAGGTGTGCCAGTGTGATTCCCTGCTAACTGTGTGTCTGGTGTGCCAGTGTGTGATTCCCTGTTAACTGTGTGTCTGGTGTGCCAGTGTGATTCCCTGCTAACTGTGTGTCTGGTGTGCCAGTGTGATTCCCTGCTAACTGTGTGTCTGGTGTGCCAGTGTGATTCCCTTTTTACTGTGTGTCTGGTGTGCCAGTGTGATTCCCTGCTAACTGTGTGTCTGGTGTGCCAGTGTGATTCCCTGCTAACTGTGTGTCTGGTGTGCCAGTGTGATTCCCTGCTAACTGTGTGTCTGGTGTGCCAGTGTGTGATTCCCTGCTAACTGTGTGTCTGGTGTGCCAGTGTGTGATTCCCTGCTAACTGTGTGTCTGGTGTGCCAGTGTGATTCCCTGCTAACTGTGTGTCTGGTGTGCCAGTGTGATTCCCTGCTAACTGTGTGTCTGGAGTGCCAGTGTGTGATTCCCTGTTAACTGTGTGTCAGGTGTGCCAGTGTGATTCCCTGATAACTGTGTGTCTGGTGTGCCAGTGTGTGATTCCCTGTTACCTGTGTGTCAGGTGTGCCAGTGTGATTCCCTGCTAACTGTGTGTCTGGTGTGCCAGTGTGATTCCCTGTTAACTGTGTGTCTGGTGTGCCAGTGTGATTCCCTTTTAACTGTGTGTCTGGTGTGCCAGTGTGATTCCCTGCTAACTGTGTGTCTGGTGTGCCAGTGTGATTCCCTGTTAACTGTGTGTCTGGTGTGCCAGTGTGATTCCCTGCTATCTGTGTGTCTGGTGTGCCAGTGTGATTCCCTGTTAACTTTGTGTCTGGTGTGCCAGTGTGATTCCCTGCTAACTGTGTGTCTGGTGTGCCAGTGTGATTCCTGTTAACTTTGTGTCTGGTGTGCCAGTGTGATTCCCTGCTAACTGTGTGTCTGGTGTGCCAGTGTGTGATTCCCAGTTAACTGTGTGTCTGGTGTGCCAGTGTCATTCCCTGCTAACTGTGTGTCTGGTGTGCCAGTGTCATTCCCTGCTAACTGTGTGTCTGGTGTGCCAGTGTGTGATTCCCTGTTAACTGTGTGTCTGGTGTGCCAGTGTGTGATTCCCTGTTAACTGTGTGTCAGGTGTGCCAGTGTGATTCCCTGCTAACTGTGTGTCTGGTGTGCCAGTGTGTGATTCCCTGCTAACTGTGTGTCAGGTGTGCCAGTGTGATTCCCTGCTGACTGTGTGTCTGGTGTGCCATAGTGATTCCCTGCTAACTGTGTGTCTGGTGTGCTAGTGTGATTCCCTTTTTACTGTGTGTCTGGTGTGCCAGTGTGATTCCCTGCTAACTGTTTGTCTGGTGTGCCAGTGTGATTCCCTGCTAACTGTATGTCTGGTGTGCCAGTGTGATTCCCTGCTAACTGTGTGTCTGGTGTGCCAGTGTGTGATTCCCTGCTAACTGTGTGTCTGGTGTGCCAGTGTGTGATTCCCTGCTAACTGTGTGTCTGGTGTGCCAGTGTGATTCCCTGCTAACTGTGTGTCTGGTGTGCCAGTGTGATTCCCTGCTAACTGTGTGTCTGGTGTGCCAGTGTGTGATTCCCTGTTAACTGTGTGTCTGGTGTGCCAGTGTGATTCCCTGCTAACTGTGTGTCTGGTGTGCCAGTGTGATTCCCTGCTAACTGTGTGTCTGGTGTGCCAGTGTGATTCCCTGCTAACTGTGTGTCTGGTGTGCCAGTGTGATTCCCTGCTAACTTTGTGTCTGGTGTGCCAGTGTGATTCCCTGCTAACTGTGTGTCTGGTGTGCCAGTGTGATTCCCTGCTAACTGTGTGTCTGGTGTGCCAGTGTGATTCCCTGCTAACTGTGTGTCTGGTGTGCCAGTGTGATTCCCTGCTAACTGTGTGTCTGGTGTGCCAGTGTGATTCCCTGCTAACTGTGTGTCTGGTGTGCCAGTGTGATTCCCTGCTAACTGTGTGTCTGGTGTGCCAGTGTGTGATTCCCTGTTAACTCTGTGTCTGGTGTGCCAGGGTGTGATTCCCTGTTAACTTTGTGTCTGGTGTGCCAGTGTGATTCCCTGCTAACTGTGTGTCTGGTGTGCCAGTGTGTGATTCCCTGCTAACTGTGTGTCTGGTGTGCCAGTGTGTGATTCCCTGCTAACTGTGTGTCTGATGTGCCAGTGTGTGATTCCCTGCTAACTGTGTGTCTGGTGTGCCAGTGTGTGATTCCCTGTTAACTGTGTGTCTGGTGTGCCAGTGTGTGATTCCCTGCTAACTGAGTGTCTGGTGTGCCAGTGTGTGATTCCCTGTTAACAGTGTGTCTGGTGTGCCAGTGTGATTCCCTGCTAACTGTGTGTCTGGTGTGCCAGTGTGATTCCCTGCTAACTGTGTGTCTGGTGTGCCAGTGTGTGATTCCCTGTTAACTGTGTGTCAGGTGTGCCAGTGTGATTCCCTGATAACTGTGTGTCTGGTGTGCCAGTGTGTGATTCCCTGTTAACTGTGTGTCAGGTGTGCCAGTGTGATTCCCTGCTAACTGTGTGTCTGGTGTGCCAGTGTGATTCCCTGTTAACTGTGTGTCTGGTGTGCCAGTGTGATTCCCTGCTAACTGTGTGTCTGGTGTGCCAGTGTGTGATTCCCTGTTAACTTTGTGTCTGGTGTGCCAGTGTGATTCCCTGTTAACTTTGTGTCTGGTGTGCCAGTGTGATTCCCTGCTAACTGTGTGTCTGGTGTGCCAGTGTGATTCCCTGTTAACTTTGTGTCTGGTGTGCCAGTGTGATTCCCTGCTATCTGTGTGTCTGGTGTGCCAGTGTGATTCCCTGTTAACTTTGTGTCTGGTGTGCCAGTGTGATTCCCTGCTAACTGTGTGTCTGGTGTGCCAGTGTGTGATTCCCTGTTAACTGTGTGTCTGGTGTGCCAGTGTAATTCCCTGCTAACTGTGTGTCTGGTGTGCCAGTGTGATTCCCTGTTAATTTTGTGTCTGGTGTGCCAGTGTGATTCCCTGCTAACTGTGTGTCTGGTGTGCCAGTGTGATTCCCTGTTAACTGTGTGTCTGGTGTGCCAGTGTGATTCCCTGTTAACTGTGTGTCTGGTGTGCCAGTGTGATTCCCTGCTAACTGTGTGTCTGGTGTGCCAGTGTGATTCCCTGTTAACTGTGTGTCTGGTGTGCCAGTGTGATTCCCTGTTAACTTTGTGTCTGGTGTGCCAGTGTGATTCCCTGCTAACTGTGTGTCTGGTGTGCCAGTGTGATTCCCTGTTAACTGTGTGTCTGGTGTGCCAGTGTGATTCCCTGCTAACTGTGTGTCTGGTGTGCCAGTGCGTGATTCCCTGTTAACTGTGTGTCTGGTGTGCCAGTGTGATTCCCTGCTAACTGTGTGTCTGGTGTGCCAGTGTGATTCCCTGCTAACTGTGTGTCTGGTGTGCCAGTGTGATTCCCTGCTAACTGTGTGTCTGGTGTGCCAGTGTGATTCCCTGTTATCTGTGTGTCTGGTGTGCCAGTGTGATTCCGTGCTAACTGTGTGTCTGGTGTGCCAGTGTGATTCCCTGCTAACTGTGTGTCTGGTGTGCCAGTGTGATTCCCTGTTAACTTTGTGTCTGGTGTGCCAGTGTGATTCCCTGCTAACTGTGTGTCTGGTGTGCCAGTGCGTGATTCCCTGTTAACTGTGTGTCTGGTGTGCCAGTGTGATTCCCTGCTAACTGTGTGTCTGGTGTGCCAGTGTGATTCCCTGTTAACTGTGTGTCTGGTGTGCCAGTGTGATTCCCTGCTAACTGTGTGTCTGGCGTGCCAGTGTGATTCCCTGTTATCTTTGTGTCTGGTGTGCCAGTGTGATTCCGTGCTATATGTGTGTCTGGTGTGCCAGTGTGATTCCCTGTTAACTTTGTGTCTGGTGTGCCAGTGTGATTCCCTGCTAACTGTGTGTCTGGTCTGCCAGTGTGATTCCCTGTTAACTTTGTGTCTGGTGTGCCAGTGTGAATCCCTGCTAACTGTGTGTTTGGTGTGCCAGTGTGTGATTCCCAGTTAACTGTGTGTCTGGTGTGCCAGTGTCATTCCCTGCTAACTGTGTGTCTGGTGTGCCAGTGTCATTCCCTGCTAACTGTGTGTCTGGTGTGCCAGTGTGTGATTCCCTGTTAACTGTGTGTCTGGTGTGCCAGTGTGTGATTCCCTGTTAACTGTGTGTCTGGTGTGCCAGTGTGTGATTCCCTGCTAATTGTGTGTCTGGTGTGCCAGTGTGATTCCCTGCTAACTGTGTGTCTGGTGTGCCAGTGTGATACCCTGCTAACTGTGTGTCTGGAGTGCCAGTGTGTGATTCCCTGTTAACTGTGTGTCAGGTGTGCCAGTGTGATTCCCTGAAAACTGTGTGTCTGGTGTGCCAGTGTGTGATTCCCCGTTACCTGTGTGTCAGGTGTGCCAGTGTGATTCCCTGCTAACTGTGTGTCTGGTGTGCCAGTGTGATTCCCTGTTAACTGTGTGTCTGGTGTGCCAGTGTGATTCCCTGCTAACTGTGTGTCTGGTGTGCCAGTGTGTGATTCCCTGTTAACTTTGTGTCTGGTGTGCCAGTGTGATTCCCTGTTTATTTTGTGTCTGGTGTGCCAGTGTGATTCCCTGCTAACTGTGTGTCTGGTGTGCCAGTGTGATTCCCTGTTAACTTTGTGTCTGGTGTGCCAGTGTGATTCCCTGCTATCTGTGTGTCTGGTGTGCCAGTGTGATTCCCTGTTAACTTTGTGTCTGGTGTGCCAGTGTGATTCCCTGCTAACTGTGTGTCTGGTGTGCCTGTGTGATTTCCTGTTAACTTTGTGTCTGGTGTGCCAGTATGAATCCCTGCTAACTGTGTGTTTGGTGTGCCAGTGTGTGATTCCCAGTTAACTGTGTGTCTGGTGTGCCAGTGTCATTCCCTGCTAACTGTGTGTCTGGTGTGCCAGTGTCATTCCCTGCTAACTGTGTGTCTGGTGTGCCAGTGTGTGATTCCCTGTTAACTGTGTGTCTGGTGTGCCAGTGTGTGATTCCCTGTTAACTGTGTGTCAGGTGTGCCAGTGTGATTCCCTGCTAACTGTGTGTCTGGTGTGCCAGTGTGTGATTCCCTGTTAACTGTGTGTCAGGTGTGCCAGTGTGATTCCCTGCTGACTGTGTGTCTGGTGTGCCAGTGTGATTCCCTGCTAACTGTGTGTCTGGTGTGCTAGTGTGATTCCCTTTTTACTGTGTGTCGGGTCTGCTAGTGTGATTCCCTGCTAACTGTTTGTCTGGTGTGCCAGTGTGATTCCCTGCTAACTGTGTGTCTGGTGTGCCAGTGTGATTCCCTGCTAACTGTGTGTCTGGTGTGCCAGTGTGTGATTCCCTGCTAACTGTGTGTCTGGTGTGCCAGTGTGTGATTCCCTGCTAATTGTGTGTCTGGTGTGCCAGTGTGATTCCCTGCTAACTGTGTGTCTGGTGTGCCAGTGTGATTCCCTGCTAACTGTGTGTCTGGTGTGCCAGTGTGTGATTCCCTGTTAACTGTGTGTCAGGTGTGCCAGTGTGATTCCCTGCTAACTGTGTGTCTAGTGTGCCACTGTGATTCCCTGCTAACTGTGTGTCTGGTGTGCCAGTGTGATTCCCTGCTAACTCTGTGTCTGGTGTGCCAGTGTGATTCCCTGCTCACTTTGTGTCAGGTGTGCCAATGTGATTCCCTGCTAACTCTGTGTCTGGTGTGCCAGTGTGATTCCCTGCTAACTGTGTGTCTGGTGTGCCAGTGTGATTCCCTGCTAACTGTGTGTCTGGTGTGCCAGTGTGATTCCCTGCTAACTGTGTGTCTGGTGTGCCACTGTGATTCCCTGCTAACTGTGTGTCTGGTGTGCCAGTGTGATTCCCTGCTAACTGTGTGTCTGGTGTGCCAGTGTGTGATTCCCTGTTAACTCTGTGTCTGGTGTGCCAGTGTGATTCCCTGCTAACTGTGTGTCTGGTGTGCCAGTGCGTGATTCCCTGTTTACTGTGTTCTGGTGTGCCAGTGTGATTCCCTGCTAACTGTGTGTCTGGTGTGCCAGTGTGATTCCCTGTTAACTGTGTGTCTGGTGTGCCAGTGTGATTCCCTGCTAACTGTGTGTCTGGCGTGCCAGTGTGATTCCCTGTTATCTTTGTGTCTGGTGTGCCAGTGTGATTCCGTGCTATATGTGTGTCTGGTGTGCCAGTGTGATTCCCTGTTAACTGTGTGTCTGGTGTGCCAGTGTGATTCCCTGCTAACTGTGTGTCTGGTGTGCCAGTGTGATTCCCTGCTAACTGTGTGTCTGGTGTGCCAGTGTGATTCCCTGCTAACTGTGTGTCTGGTGTGCCAGTGTGTGATTCCCTGTTAACTGTGTGTCAGGTGTGCCAGTGTGATTCCCTGCTAACTGTGTGTCTAGTGTGCCACTGTGATTCCCTGCTAACTGTGTGTCTGGTGTGCCAGTGTGATTCCCTGCTAACTCTGTGTCTGGTGTGCCAGTGTGATTCCCTGCTAACTTTGTGTCTGGTGTGCCAGTGTGATTCCCTGCTAACTGTGTGTCTGGTGTGCCAGTGTGATTCCCTGCTAACTGTGTGTCTGGTGTGCCAGTGTGATTCCCTGCTAACTGTGTGTCTGGTGTGCCAGTGTGATTCCCTGCTAACTGTGTGTCTGGTGTGCCAGTGTGATTCCCTGCTAACTGTGTGTCTGGTGTGCCAGTGTGATTCCCTGCTAACTGTGTGTCTGGTGTGCCAGTGTGTGATTCCCTGTTAACTGTGTGTCTGGTGTGCCAGTGTGATTCCCTGCTAACTGTGTGTCTGGTGTGCCAGTGGCTATTCCCTGTTAACTGTGTGTCTGGTGTGCCAGTGTGATTCCCTGCTAACTGTGTGTCTGGTGTGCCAGTGTGATTCCCTGTTAACTGTGTGTCTGGTGTGCCAGTGTGATTCCCTGCTAACTGTGTGTCTGGTGTGCCAGTGTGATTCCCTGTTAACTTTGTGTCTGGTGTGCCAGTGTGATTCCCTGCTATATGTGTGTCTGGTGTGCCAGTGTGATTCCCTGTTAACTGTGTGTCTGGTGTGCCAGTGTGATTCCCTGCTAACTGTGTGTCTGGTGTGCCAGTGTGATTCCCTGTTAACTTTGTGTCTGGTGTGCCAGTGTGATTCCCTGCTAACTGTGTGTCTGGTGTGCCAGTGTGTGATTCCCTGTTAACTGTGTGTCTGGTGTGCCAGTGTCATTCCCTGCTAACTGTGTGTCTGGTGTGCCAGTGTGATTCCCTGCTAACTGTGTGTCTGGTGTGCCAGTGTGTGATTCCCTGTTAACTGTGTGTCTGGTGTGCCAGTGTGTGATTCCCTGTTAACTCTGTGTCTGGTGTGCCAGTGTGTGATTCCCTGCTAACTGTGTGTCTGGTGTGCCAGTGTGATTCCCTGCTAACTGTGTGTCTGGTGTGCCAGTGTGATTCCCTGCTAACTGTGTGTCTGGTGTGCCAGTGTGTGATTCCCTGTTAACTGTGTGTCAGGTGTGCCAGTGTGATTCCCTGCTAACTGTGTGTCTGGTGTGCCAGTGTGTGATTCCCTGTTAACTGTGTGTCAGGTGTGCCAGTGTGATTCCCTGTTAACTGTGTGTCTGGTGTGCCAGTGTGATTCCCTGTTAACTGTGTGTCTGGTGTGCCAGTGTGATTCCCTGCTAACTGTGTGTCTGGTGTGCCAGTGTGATTCCCTGTTAACTGTGTGTCTGGTGTGCCAGTGTGATTCCGTGCTAACTGTGTGTCTGGTGTGCCAGTGTGATTCCCTGTTAACTGTGTGTCTGGTGTGCCAGTGTGATTCCCTGCTAACTGTGTGTCTGGTGTGCCAGTGTGATTCCCTGTTAACTGTGTGTCTGGTGTGCCAGTGTGATTCCCTGCTAACTGTGTGTCTGGTGTGCCAGTGTGTGATTCCCTGTTAACTGTGTGTCTGGTGTGCCAGTGTGATTCCCTGCTAACTGTGTGTCTGGTGTGCCAGTGTGATTCCCTGCTAACTGTGTGTCTGGTGTGCCAGTGTGTGATTCCCTGCTAACTGTGTGTCTGGTGTGCCAGTGTGTGATTCCCTGTTAACTGTGTGTCTGGTGTGCCAGTGTGTGATTCCCTGCTAACTGTGTGTCTGGTGTGCCAGTGTGATTCCCTGCTAACTGTGTGTCTGGTGTGCCAGTGTGATTCCCTGCTAACTGTGTGTCTGGTGTGCCAGTGTGTGATTCCCTGTTAACTGTGTGTCAGGTGTGCCAGTGTGATTCCCTGCTAACTGTGTGTCTGGTGTGCCAGTGTGATTCCCTGCTAACTGTGTGTCAGGTGTGCCAGTGTGATTCCCTGCTAACTGTGTGTCTGGTGTGCCAGTGTGATTCCCTGCTAACTGTGTGTCTGGTGTGCCAGTGTGATTCCCTGCTAACTGTGTGTCTGGTGTGCCAGTGTGTGATTCCCTGTTAACTGTGTGTCTGGTGTGCCAGTGTGATTCCCTGCTTACTGTGTGTCTGGTGTGCCAGTGTGATTCCCTGCTAACTGTGTGTCTGGTGTGCCAGTGTGATTCCCTGTTAACTTTGTGTCTGGTGTGCCAGTGTGATTCCCTGCTAACTGTGTGTCTGGTGTGCCAGTGTGATTCCCTGTTAACTTTGTGTCTGGTGTGCCAGTGTGATTCCCTGCTAACTGTGTGTCTGGTGTGCCTGTGTGATTCCTGTTAACTTTGTGTCTGGTGTGCCAGTGTGATTCCCTGCTAACTGTGTGTCTGGTGTGCCAGTGTGTGATTCCCTGTTAACTGTGTGTCTGGTGTGCCAGTGTGATTCCCTGCTAACTGTGTGTCTGGTGTGCCAGTGTGATTCCCTGCTAACTGTGTGTCTGGTGTGCCAGTGTGTGATTCCCTGTTAACTGTGTGTCTGGTGTGCCAGTGTGTGATTCCCTGTTAACTGTGTGTCAGGTGTGCCAGTGTGATTCCCTGCTAACTGTGTGTCTGGTGTGCCAGTGTGTGATTCCCTGTTAACTGTGTGTCAGGTGTGCCAGTGTGATTCCCTGCTAACTGTGTGTCTGGTGTGCCAGTGTGATTCCCTGCTAACTGTGTGTCTGGTGTGCCAGTGTGATTCCCTGCTAACTGTGTGTCTGGTGTGCCAGTGTGATTCCCTGCTAACTGTGTGTCTGGTGTGCCAGTGTGATTCCCTGCTAACTGTGTGTCTGGTGTGCCAGTGTGATTCCCTGCTAACTGTGTGTCTGGTGTGCCAGTGTGATTCCCTGCTAACTGTGTGTCTGGTGTGCCAGTGTGTGATTCCCTGCTAACTGTGTGTCTGGTGTGCCAGTGTGATTCCCTGCTAACTGTGTGTCTGGTGTGCCAGTGTGATTCCCTGCTAACTGTGTGTCTGGTGTGCCAGTGTGTGATTCCCTGTTAACTGTGTGTCTGGTGTGCCAGTGTGATTCCCTGCTAACTGTGTGTCTGGTGTGCCAGTGTGATTCCCTGCTAACTGTGTGTCTGGTGTGCCAGTGTGATTCCCTGCTAACTGTGTGTCTGGTGTGCCAGTGTGATTCCCTGCTAACTGTGTGTCTGGTGTGCCAGTGTGATTCCCTGCTAACTCTGTGTCTGGTGTGCCAGTGTGATTCCCTGCTAACTGTGTGTCTGGTGTGCCAGTGTGATTCCCTGCTAACTGTGTGTCTGGTGTGCCAGTGTGATTCCCTGCTAACTGTGTGTCTGGTGTGTGCCAGTGTGATTCCCTGCTAACTGTGTGTCTGGTGTGCCAGTGTGATTCCCTGCTAACTGTGTGTCTGGTGTGCCAGTGTGATTCCCTGTTAACTGTGTGTCTGGTGTGCCAGTGTGATTCCCTGCTAACTGTGTGTCTGGTGTGCCAGTGTGATTCCCTGTTTACTGTGTGTCTGGTGTGCCAGTGTGATTCCCTGCTAACTGTGTGTCTGGTGTGCCAGTGTGATTCCCTGTTAACTTTGTGTCTGGTGTGCCAGTGTGATTCCCTGCTAACTGTGTGTCTGGTGTGCCAGTGTGATTCCCTGTTAACTGTGTGTCTGGTGTGCCAGTGTGATTCCCTGCTAACTGTGTGTCTGGTGTGCCAGTGTGATTCCCTGTTAACTGTGTGTCTGGTGTGCCAGTGTGTGATTCCCTGCTAACTGTGTGTCTGGTGTGCCAGTGTGATTCCCTGCTAACTGTGTGTCTGGTGTGCCAGTGTGATTCCCTGCTAACTGTGTGTCTGGTGTGCCAGTGTGTGATTCCCTGTTAACTGTGTGTCTGGTGTGCCAGTGTGATTCCCTGCTAACTGTGTGTCTGGTGTGCCAGTGTGATTCCCTGCTAACTGTGTGTCTGGTGTGCCAGTGTGATTCCCTGCTAACTGTGTGTCTGGTGTGCCAGTGTGATTCCCTACTAACTGTGTGTCTGGTGTGCCAGTGTGATTCCCTGCTAACTGTGTGTCTGGTGTGCCAGTGTGATTCCCTGCTAACTGTGTGTCTGGTGTGCCAGTGTGATTCGCTGCTAACTGTGTGTCTAGTGTGCCAGTCTGATTCCCTGCTAACTGTGTGTCTGGTGTGCCTGTGTGATTCCCTGCTAACTGTGTGTCAGGTGTGCCAGTGTGATTCCCTGCTAACTGTGTGTCTGGTGTGCCAGTGTGTGATTCCCTGTTAACTCTGTGTCTGGTGTGCCAGTGTGATTCCCTGCTAACTGTGTGTCTGGTGTGCCAGTGGCTATTCCCTGTTAACTGTGTGTCTGGTGTGCCAGTGTGATTCCCTGCTAACTGTGTGTCTGGTGTGCCAGTGTGATTCCCTGTTAACTGTGTGTCTGGTGTGCCAGTGTGATTCCCTGCTAACTATTCGCCAGTGTGATTCCCTTCTAACTGTGTGTCTGGTGTGTGCCAGTGTGATTCCCTGCCAACAGTGTGTCTGGTGTGCCAGTGTGATTCCCTGTTAACTTTGTGTCTGGTGTGCCAGTGTGATTCCCTGCTAACTGTGTGTCTGGTGTGCCAGTGTGATTCCCTGTTAACTTTGTGTCTGGTGTGCCAGTGTGAATCCCTGCTAACTGTGTGTCTGGTGTGCCAGTGTGTGATTCCCTGTTAACTGTGTGTCTGGTGTGCCAGTGTCATTCCCTGCTAACTGTGTGTCTGGTGTGCCAGTGTGATTCCCTGCTAACTGTGTGTCTGGTGTGCCAGTGTGTGATTCCCTGTTAACTGTGTGTCTGGTGTGCCAGTGTGTGATTCCCTGTTAACTGTGTGTCTGGTGTGCCAGTGTGTGATTCCCTGCTAACTGTGTGTCTGGTGTGCCAGTGTGATTCCCTGCTAACTGTGTGTCTGGTGTGCCAGTGTGATTCCCTGCTAACTGTGTGTCTGGTGTGCCAGTGTGTGATTCCCTGTTAACTGTGTGTCAGGTGTGCCAGTGTGATTCCCTGTTAACTGTGTGTCTGGTGTGCCAGTGTGTGATTCCCTGTTACCTGTGTGTCAGGTGTGCCAGTGTGATTCCCTGCTAACTGTGTGTCTGGTGTGCCAGTGTGATTCCCTGTTAACTGTGTGTCTGGTGTGCCAGTGTGATTCCCTGCTAACTGTGTGTCTGGTGTGCCAGTGTGTGATTCCCTGTTAACTTTGTGTCTGGTGTGCCAGTGTGATTCCCTGTTAACTTTGTGTCTGGTGTGCCAGTGTGATTCCCTGCTAACTGTGTGTCTGGTGTGCCAGTGTGATTCCCTGTTAACTGTGTGTCTGGTGTGCCAGTGTGATTCCCTGCTAACTGTGTGTCAGGTGTGCCAGTGTGATTCCCTACTAACTGTGTTTCTGGTGTGCCAGTGTGATTCCCTGCTCCCTGTGTGTCTGGTGTGCCTGTATGGTTCCTGATAACTGTGTGTCTGGGGTTCCAGTGTGATTCCCTGCTAACTGTGTGTCTGGTGTGCCAGTGTGTGATTCCCTGTTAACTGTGTGTCTGGTGTGCCAGTGTGATTCCCTGCTAACTGTGTGTCTGGTGTGCCAGTGTCATTCCCTGCTAACTGTGTGTCTGGTGTGCCAGTGTGTGATTCCCTGTTAACTGTGTGTCTGGTGTGCCAGTGTGTGATTCCCTGTTAACTGTGTGTCAGGTGTGCCAGTGTGATTCCCTGCTAACTGTGTGTCTGGTGTGCCAGTGTGATTCCCTGCTAACTGTGTGTCTGGTGTGCCAGTGTGATTCCCTGCTAACTGTGTGTCTGGTGTGCCAGTGTGATTCCCTGCTAACTGTGTGTCTGGTGTGCCAGTGTGATTCCCTGTTAACTGTGTGTCTGGTGTGCCAGTGTGATTCCCTGCTAACTGTGTGTCTGGTGTGCCAGTGTGATTCCCTGCTAACTGTGTGTCTGGTGTGCCAGTGTGATTCCCTGCTAACTGTGTGTCTGGTGTGCCAGTGTGTGATTCCCTGCTAACTGTGTGTCTGGTGTGCCAGTGTGATTCCCTGCTAACTGTGTGTCTGGTGTGCCAGTGTGATTCCCTGCTAACTGTGTGTCTGGTGTGCCAGTGTGATTCCCTGCTAACTGTGTGTCTGGTGTGCCAGTGTGTGATTCCCTGTTAACTGTGTGTCTGGTGTGCCAGTGTGATTCCCTGCTAACTGTGTGTCTGGTGTGCCAGTGTGATTCCCTGCTAACTGTGTGTCTGGTGTGCCAGTGTGATTCCCTGCTAACTGTGTGTCTGGTGTGCCAGTGTGATTCCCTGCTAACTGTGTGTCTGGTGTGCCAGTGTGATTCCCTGCTAACTGTGTGTCTGGTGTGCCAGTGTGATTCCCTGCTAACTGTGTGTCTGGTGTGCCAGTGTGATTCCCTGCTAACTGTGTGTCTGGTGTGCCAGTGTGATTCCCTGCTAACTGTGTGTCTGGTGTGCCAGTGTGATTCCCTGCTAACTGTGTGTCTGGTGTGCCAGTGTGATTCCCTGCTAACTGTGTGTCTGGTGTGCCAGTGTGTGATTCCCTGTTAACTGTGTGTCTGGTGTGCCAGGGTGATTCCCTGTTAACTGTGTGTCTGGTGTGCCAGTGTGATTCCCTGCTAACTGTGTGTCTGGTGTGCCAGTGTGATTCCCTGCTAACTGTGTGTCTGGTGTGCCAGTGTGATTCCCTGCTAACTGTGTGTCTGGTGTGCCAGTGTGTGATTCCCTGCTAACTGTGTGTCTGGTGTGCCAGTGTGTGATTCCCTGTTAACTGTGTGTCTGGTGTGCCAGTGTGTGATTCCCTGCTAACTGTGTGTCTGGTGTGCCAGTGTGTGATTCCCTGCTAACTGTGTGTCTGGTGTGCCAGTGTGATTCCCTGCTAACTGTGTGTCTGGTGTGCCAGTGTGATTCCCTGCTAACTGTGTGTCTGGTGTGCCAGTGTGTGATTCCCTGCTAACTGTGTGTCTGGTGTGCCAGTGTGATTCCCTGCTAACTGTGTGTCTGGTGTGCCAGTGTGTGATTCCCTGTTAACTGTGTGTCTGGTGTGCCAGTGTGATTCCCTGCTAACTGTGTGTCTGGTGTGCCAGTGTGATTCCCTGCTAACTGTGTGTCTGGTGTGCCAGTGTGATTCCCTGCTAACTGTGTGTCTGGTGTGCCAGTGTGTGATTCCCTGTTAACTGTGTGTCTGGTGTGCCAGTGTGATTCCCTGCTAACTGTGTGTCTGGTGTGCCAGTGTGATTCCCTGCTAACTGTGTGTCTGGTGTGCCAGTGTGATTCCCTGTTAACTGTGTGTCTGGTGTGCCAGTGTGATTCCCTGCTAACTGTGTGTCTGGTGTGCCAGTGTGATTCCCTGCTAACTGTGTGTCTGGTGTGCCAGTGTGATTCCCTGCTAACTGTGTGTCTGGTGTGCCAGTGTGTGATTCCCTGTTAACTGTGTGTCTGGTGTGCCAGTGTGATTCCCTGCTAACTGTGTGTCTGGTGTGCCAGTGTGATTCCCTGTTAACTGTGTGTCTGGTGTGCCAGTGTGATTCCCTGCTAACTGTGTGTCTGGTGTGCCAGTGTGATTCCCTGTTAACTGTGTGTCTGGTGTGCCAGTGTGTTTCCCTGCTAACTGTGTGTCTGGTGTGCCAGTGTGATTCCCTGCTAACTGTGTGTCTGGTGTGCCAGTGTGATTCCCTGCTAACTGTGTGTCTGGTGTGCCAGTGTGATTCCCTGTTAACTGTGTGTCTGGTGTGCCAGTGTGATTCCCTGCTAACTGTGTGTCTGGTGTGCCAGTGTGATTCCCTGTTAACTGTGTGTCTGGTGTGCCAGTGTGATTCCCTGCTAACTGTGTGTCTGGTGTGCCAGTGTGTGATTCCCTGTTAACTGTGTGTCTGGTGTGCCAGTGTGATTCCCTGCTAACTGTGTGTCTGGTGTGCCAGTGTGATTCCCTGCTAACTGTGTGTCTGGTGTGCCAGTGTGATTCCCTGCTAACTGTGTGTCTGGTGTGCCAGTGTGATTCCCTGCTAACTGTGTGTCTGGTGTGCCAGTGTGATTCCCTGCTAACTGTGTGTCTGGTGTGCCAGTGTGATTCCCTGTTAACTGTGTGTCTGGTGTGCCAGTGTGATTCCCTGCTAACTGTGTGTCTGGTGTGCCAGTGTGATTCCCTGTTAACTGTGTGTCTGGTGTGCCAGTGTGATTCCCTGCTAACTGTGTGTCTGGTGTGCCAGTGTGTGATTCCCTGTTAACTGTGTGTCTGGTGTGCCAGTGTGATTCCCTGCTAACTGTGTGTCTGGTGTGCCAGTGTGATTCCCTGCTAACTGTGTGTCTGGTGTGCCAGTGTGATTCCCTGCTAACTGTGTGTCTGGTGTGCCAGTGTGATTCCCTGCTAACTGTGTGTCAGGTGTGCCAGTGTGATTCCCTGCTAACTGTGTGTCTGGTGTGCCAGTGTGATTCCCTGTTAACTGTGTGTCTGGTGTGCCAGTGTGATTCCCTGCTAACTGTGTCTCTGGTGTGCCAGTGTGATTCCCTGCTAACTGTGTGTCTGGTGTGCCAGTGTGATTCCCTGTTAACTGTGTGTCTGGTGTGCCAGTGTGATTCCCTGCTAACTGTGTGTCTGGTGTGCCAGTGTGATTCCCTGCTAACTGTGTGTCTGGTGTGCCAGTGTGATTCCCTGCTAACTGTGTGTCTGGTGTGCCAGTGTGATTCCCTGCTAACTGTGTGTCAGGTGTGCCAGTGTGATTCCCTGCTAACTGTGTGTCTGGTGTGCCAGTGTGATTCCCTGCTAACTGTGTGTCTGGTGTGCCAGTGTGATTCCCTGCTAACTGTGTGTCTGGTGTGCCAGTGTGATTCCCTGTTAACTGTGTGTCTGGTGTGCCAGTGTGATTCCCTGCTAACTGTGTGTCTGGTGTGCCAGTGTGATTCCCTGCTAACTGTGTGTCTGGTGTGCCAGTGTGATTCCCTGCTAACTGTGTGTCTGGTGTGCCAGTGTGATTCCCTGCTAACTGTGTGTCTGGTGTGCCAGTGTGATTCCCTGCTAACTGTGTGTCTGGTGTGCCAGTGTGATTCCCTGCTAACTGTGTGTCTGGTGTGCCAGTGTGTGATTCCCTGCTAACTGTGTGTCTGGTGTGCCAGTGTGATTCCCTGCTTACTGTGTCTGGTGTGCCAGTGTGATTCCCTGCTAACTGTGTGTCTGGTGTGCCAGTGTGATTCCCTGCTAACTGTGTGTCTGGTGTGCCTGTGTGTGATTCCCTGTTAACTGTGTGTCAGGTGTGCCAGTGTGATTCCCTGCTAACTCTGTGTCTGGTGTGCCAGTGTGATTCCCTGCTTACTGTGTGTCTGGTGTGCCCTTGTGATTCCCTGCTAACTGTGTGTCTGGTGTGCCAGTGTGTGATTCCCTGCTAACTGTGTGTCTGGTGTGCCAGTGTGATTCCCTGCTAACTGTGTGTCTGGTGTGCCAGTGTGAATGAGAGAATGTCTGTGCACTTCTGCTCCTCCTATTCCTCCTTCCCAAAGACCACATTGTAAAAATGAAACAAAATAAAATTCAACGGGGGAGGTTTGTCCCGGCCCGGAAGGAATATAAATATATTTATGTATATACATACATCCACGTCAACCTGGATACTTCATAAAATTATTATTTATAGTTTTAAGAGGGACTTTTTACCCATTGGCCACTATGGCATCTTTTTGCGCTGTATTATCCCATTCCCATCTCATTAATTATGCAGCCACTAGCATCTCACTCACTGCCAGCTCAAGGGACATCACCACTCACTCTCTCACACACATCCTCACATCTCCATCTGGCCTCATCTCCTCTGGAGACAACCTCCTCAGCCCTCACCATCTTGACAACACTTGCACAGATTAATATGTGCCCCACACACACACCCTGGGATACCTCCCTTCCTCAGTGCAGCCCTCGCCCTGCAGCCTCTTCCCTTGCCCGAGGCCACTTCTCCCCCTTCCCCAAATAAGCCCTGGCCCTGTAGCCGTTGAAAAGACACCCCCGCCTTATGGCTGGTCTGGTAGGTAGAGACCTGCCCATGAACCCCTCTGAAAGTGATGTGGTGCTCCCTGTGAAGCCTGGCGCTGATGCCCACGAGTGCTGCCTGAAGCAAGGTAGGCAAACAAACCTCGAGGTCCCGAGTGATGTGCAGCTCGCCAGGTGCAGGTCGCTTATGTACAGTTGTGAAACACGTTGGTGTGATTGTGTGCTGACCTGCCTGGATGATCCAGCGTGGGGGGTAATTCAGACGAGCGGGGCTTACAATGAGATGCAGACGTATTTCCCAATGTGCGGCAGTGGGAAACACGGCCCACCATTGACGGGCAGAACGGACAATCCCAAACTGGCGTGAAACTAATTTTTGGCCTTCCAGGCATATTGTCCGCTCACGCCCACCATGACACCCAATGCCAAAGGGGACAGAAAATTCCATCATCTGTATCTAAATGCGCATAGCATTCCTAACAAAATGGATGAATTGACAGCTCAAATAGGAATAAGTAAGTATGACCCAATAACCATTACAGTGGCTACAAAGTGACCATGGCTAGAACCTGATTACTCAAGGGAAGGACAGGAAGCTAGGATAAGGTGGAGGGGTAACTCTGTTAATTAAGGATGATATTAGTACAATAGTGAGAGGTGACCTTAGTTCTAAAGATGAAGATGTAGAATCAGTTTGGGTAGAGATAAGAAATAGCAATGGTAAGAAGTCACTTGTGGGAGTAGCTTATAGGCCCCATAACAATAACTGCACTGTAGGGTGGGGTATACAGGAGGAAATAATGGGTCTTGTAAGAAAGGTATGGCAATAATCATGGGTGATTTTTAATCCAAACATAGATTGGATGAATCAGGTCAACAATGGTAGCCTGGAAGATGAGTTTATGGAATATTTTTGGTGCAATTTCTTATAGCAGCACATTCTAGAGTCATCCAGAGAGCAGGCTATTCTAGACTTGGTAGCGTGCAATGAGGCAGGATTAATTTATGACCTCTAGGTGGCAGTGATCAAGCTCGAGGGAGAAAAGAGTGGGCCTAAGACTAGTGTTTTAAATGTAAATAAAGGCAATTACAAGGGTATGAAGACAGAGCTGGCTAAAGTGAACTTGGAAATTAGGTTAAAGAGCAGGACAGTAGAGATGCAGTGGCGGACATTTAAAGAGCTATTTCATTACACTCAGCAAAGGTAGATTCCAACAAGAAAGAAAGACTCTAAGAGATGGGTGCACGATCTGGGGCTAACTAAGGAAGCTAAAGATAGTATCAAAATGAAAGAAAAAGTATAGAAATCTGCAAAGATTAGTGGCAGGTCAGAACATCGGACAGAATTTAAAAATCAGCAAGAATGACTAAAGTGAAAATAGAGTACGAGAGAAATCCAGCTGGAAATATAAAAACAGATGGTAAGAGTTTCTACAAGTTTTTTAAAAGGGAAAAGAGTAATTAAAGTGCGTGTGGGTCCTCTAGACAGTGAGTCTGACTTCACTGTAAAAAAGACAAATAACATTCCAGAAATACATGTAAATCCGGAAGCGAAAGGGAGGGAGGAACTTAAAACAATTACAATCACCAGGGAAAGAGTACTGGGAACACAATTAGAACTAAAGAAGATAAGCTGCAGAGTTCTCCTGATGCCTTGGCTAATATTTATCCTACAACCAACATTACTGAAACTATCGATTTAAGAGACCTTGCTGTGTGCAAATTGGTTGTAGTGTTGACCACATTACAACAGTGACTACACTGGATATCAGTCATCTTAAACCATAGTTATGAGGGGAAATATTGAACCATTGAAAGCTGAGGAGATTTAACGTAAATTATGAAAGCTTTTGCTGAAGCAAATAGGGAATTAACTTTTCTCTCTGGGTGGGGAGGTAGTGATGAGGGGTCATCAAATTAAAATGGATCCTATGAAATTGAGGAGAGAGGTTGGCGAAATGCCTTTAGATTATTAGAATCCTTTGACACAGGCAATAATTGAGATATTACCTTTTTAAAGCAACAATTAGATATATATTTGAAGTACAGGAAGATGCAAGATTATGGGGAGAGAACAGCAAAAGCTGGTATTTATTTAGGGTGATAAAGCAAACTTTAACACCGAGCCGTATATTAAGGCTGATCGTCCAGAACTTGGCCAAAATGGAAGGTTTCAAAGAGCGTCTTAAAGAAGGGTAGAGAGGTGCAGAGGTTTAGGGAGGGAATTCCAAAGCTAGGGTCCAAGTCAGAATCACAGAATCTTTACAGTCCAGAAGGAGGCCATTTGGCCCATCGAGCCTGCACTGGCTCGCTGAAAGAGCATTCCACCTAGTCCCACTCGTCAGCCTTATCCCCGTAATTTTCAATACCACAACAATGCCCTTACTGGGGGAGGTGATAGCATAGTGGTATTGTCACTGGACTAATAATCCAGAAACCCAGGGAAATGCTCTGGGGACCTGGGTTCGAATACTGCCACAGCAGATGGCAGAATTTAAATTCAATAAAAGTCTGGAATTTAAAAAATAAATCAAAATGTCTAATAATGACTGTAAAAACCCATCTGGTTCATTAATGTCCTTTAGGGAAGGAAATCTGCCATCCTTATCTGGCCCACATGTGACTCCAGACCCACAGCAATGTGGTTAACTTTTAGATGCTCTCTGAAAAAGGGCAATTAGGGATGGGCAATAAATGCTGGTTCAACCAGTGATACCCACATCCCATGAACGAATAAAAAAAACCTTGTGCATTCTCTCCTTTCGAATAGCAATCCAATTACCTTTTGAATTCCTTGATCAAACCTGCCTCCACCAACCTTTCAGAAAGTTCATTCCAGACTCCAACCACCCTCTGGGTGAAAAAATTTCTCTTCACATCACATTTACTCCTTTTGCCAATTATTTTGAATTTGTGTGCTCTCGTTCTTGCTGCTTTCTTATGCGTGGAACATTTTCTCACTGGTTAGCCTGTCTGTACCCCCCAGGGTACCAAGGCAGCCGAAGACACGTCCACCGATGGTGGAGCAGTTAAAATCAGAGGAGGCCAGAGTTAGAGGAGTGCAGGTACCTCAGAGGATTGTGGGGCTGGACCAGGTTACAGAGATAGGGAAGGGTGAGGCCATGGAGGGATTTAAAAACAAAAGATCGAGGAATTGCTCCACCTGGAGCCAGTGTAGGCTGGTGAGCACAGCACTGAAGGGTGAACAGGTCCCGGGTGTGAGTTTGAACATGGGCAGGGCTGTGGATGAGCTGGAGTTTCTGAAGGATTGAATGTGGGAGGCCAAACAGGAGAGTGTTGGAATAGTCAAATCTAGAAGTAAACAAGGCACCCCTGTGGAGCAGATGAGTTAATTAGTTTAGCAAAGGGCTGACGCCTACATGATGGGCTGAATGGCATCCTCTGTGCTGTAAACACCTGGGATGTTACATTGACACTCTTCACACCATCGAACTCACATTTATCTCCGACACTAAAAACTGCTTCCAGGAAAGCGACTCCCTGGCAAAGTGACTTTTGTATCTTCTCAGACTGCCGCTAACTCATGGTAAAGATTTAGTTTGTATCTTCTCAGACTGCCGCTAACTCATGGTAAAGATTTAGTTTGTATCTTCTCAGACTGCCGCTAACTCATGGTAAAGATTTAGTTTGCCCAGTGTTTAACCAATGCTCTTTTATCTAGGCAACCTCCTCTAATGTCTTTTGACATAAATCGATAAGATATGAGCAGTTGTCTGATGTCTCTCTCTTCTCTAGCCGATAATCTTTCTCTGCTGTCCCATCGATGATCCTTCTTCACAATCAACTTCTCTCTTTATCCCTTCTGATCACTAAACACGTTGCCTTACAGCATCCTTTCTCTGACTCATGTCCTTACGATGTCAGGATTAAGCTTCATCTCTCCATCCCCCTACTCAATCTTACACACGACTTCAAAGCTGTTATTGTCCTCGCTCGCTCTTCTTGGTGACCACATTACAGAAAGGATTTCGAGACATTGGAGAAAATGCAATGGGTTGCGCTCAGTGAAAGATCCCTGAAGGCACAGAGCTGCCTCTGGGAGCTGAAGATTCTTCACATGAGAAATAAAGGCTCTAAAAATAAGGGAAGCATATCCCTACATGTGACAATAAAGATTCAGAAGGATGATACCCTAACTGTGAGGTTACAGTGACCAGGCAAGACTGAACCGCCCGGGGTTCTGTTCTCTTTCAAATGATGGCAGGGTTTGGTAGCGTAGTCATGAGGCAGAGTTTCTCGTCCAGCGAGCAGGCGCGTGCCTGACCTGAACGGGAGTGAAGTAGGACGCGATGGTGTCGGGCGAGCGTCCTGATGTCATCGCGCACACTCGCGATCTTTCAGTCGGCGGGTGTGCGCGAGAGGTGCCAGTGCGCCTGTCGATAATTAAGAAGCCTATTAAGGCCTTAAGCAATTAATTAATTTTAATTTTACGGTTGGCGAGCAGGTGAATAGACCAGGCGGCCTTTGCATTTTTTGCGAAATCTCATCCACGGCCGGGATGAAGTTTCGAACAGTGGCTAAAAAAACAATAATTAAAATTTCTAAGCCTCGTATTTCACATGTCCCTGTTCATGTGGCAGAGTCACACGTAGGGATATGTTTCCCTTATTTTTAGAGCCTTTATTTCTCATGTTAAGAATCTTCAGCTCCCAGAGGCAGCTCTGTGCCTTCAGGGATCTTTCACTGAGTGCAACACCGACACCCCACCCCCCCCCCCCCCCCACACACACACACATGCAAACTTCACCTGTCGCACTTCTCCCCCCCACCCCCAAACCCGGCAGCGCTGACGTTATCAGCGCACGTTCCACACTGGCCGGCCGTTAATCGGTCAGGCTGCACGAAATCGCAGTCGGGACCCGAACGCGGGTGGTGGAACCTTGTGTGACCTTTCCCAGGCCCACCCACCGAGGGGTAAATCCCACCCCCCCCCATGGAGATGTTACCACGTGTGCAGGAGAGCAACACGAGGAGCCATAAATAATAGATAGGCACTAATAAATCCAACAAGGAATTCAGGAGAGATTTCTTTACCCAGAGAGCGGTGAGAATGTGGGACTCACTATTAGATGGGGTGGAATTTTACCGGCCCCACCCACCTAACTTTGAAGGCTGGATGGTGGTGGTGGTGGTGGTGGTGTACATAAATCGCAGTGTGTGTGTGACCTGCCCTGGGGCTGCTTGCCGGACCTGTGACCCATTTTAAGGCAAGCAGTGGAGGCGTCAAGAGAGGCACCAGCCCTCAGGCCTGTTGACGGATACAGGAGCATAGGAAATGGGAACAGGAGCAGGCCATTCAGCCCACCCAGTCTGTTCTGCCAATCATCTACCTCTGCGCCATTTTTCCCACTATCCCCACTTCCCTTGGCGTCATTGGAATCCAGTCTTGAACATGCTCAACGACTGACCTTGCTCTTAATGTCCACTTAAATATGTCATCCCGTTCCTGCCACTATTTTACCCCAAGACAGGGAGAGGCACCTGCCTGTTGGCAGCTTTCACTGGGCAAGCTGATGATGGGCAAGAGGGTGGAACATCCTTTGGGGTTCTCCTGTGTCCTTTGAAGGCATCCCTCGCAAGGTCTTAGCACCCACCCCCCCTTTCAACCCTACGCCCTGGCCTCTCAAACCCAGCCCCCCCCACAAACCCACCCCTCCAACCCCTCACTGCCCAGAGGGGAAAAACTAGTTCAAATTTTTCAAATCCCAGTATCAGTAACACCGGATAAAAGCAAAACACTGCGGATACTGGAAATCTGAAACAAAAACAAAAATAGCTGGAAAAACTCAGCAGGTCCGACAGCATCTGGGGAGTGGAAGACAGTTAACGTTTCGAGTCCGTATGACCCTTCAACAGAAGAGTCTGATCAGGTTCTGGTGAAGAGTCATACGGACTCGAAATGTTAACTGTCTTCCTCTCCCCAGATGCTGTCGGACCTGCTGAGTTTTTCCAGCTGTTTTTGTTTATGTTTCAGTAAACACTGGAGTTCTATTTAAAGGCTAAGCGAGACCAGTTTGGACAAGTTTTACTGGTAAACCCTTCGTTTCCAAGTTTTTGCCGGTTTTTCCTTTGGAGTGGGGCCTGCCGATACCCCAGGATTACCGGAAATCCGGACTGCATGACCTCCCCTCCTTTGGGGACAGCAGTGGCCGCCGCTCGGATTGGTCAGCGGCTCAGGACGGGATTCCCTCCACGGATGGGGACTTTAGCCAATTCCCGCCCATGCGCAGCGTGCAATGGCTGCAGGGCTGTTGGTATCGACAGTGACGCGTCCCACGGTGATACTTCAGGAAAAGTATCAGGGGAAACCCCCTTCATCCGGAAAATCCGGCCCCTGGAGCATTTAACGTGGATGCGTTGAAGGGGAAGCCAGATAAAGATACCAGGAAGAAACATAACGACTTTTCTGCCCTCATAAATCGTGATGCAATAGTTAATGGTAATCACTGTCGAAATTAACTGACAGGGCACAAGATAATAGAATCACTTACACAAAAACAGAATTACCTGGAAAAACTCAGCAGGTCTGGCAGCATCGGTGGAGAAGAAAAGAGTTGACGTTTCAAGTCCTCATGACCCTTCAACAGAATCACTTTAATTGGACAGAAAATTCTTGTGTGGCCTTCACTGTGTGTGAGGGGGATTACTGGGGTGGGGGGGGGGGTGGTGGGGGGGAAGGGTGCCTCTGATGGACACAGGAGACCCCTAGAGGAGTTTCATTTTCTGTCTTTTAAATCACATTTTTACCATGAAATGAATTATTGGCTATTTTGTTGAGGACCTGCTGCAGTAACTCACTATTCCTGCAGATGATGCTGTTGAGCTCATTAGACACAATTTTCCCATGAGCAGGAAGACATAGGAGGAGAAAGCTGGCATTTGTACAGCGCCTTTCACGAACTTAAGGGTTCCTGTGGTACTTTACAGCAATAAAGTACAGCTGTCTGTTGCAATATATAAAACTTGGCAATCAATGTGCACACAGCAAGCTCCTCTAAACAACAATGTGATAAAGGAGCAGATTAATTATTATTTAGGTGTTGGTTAAGCATTGACCAAGGAACCGGGGGAACTCACCCTGCCTGTGGAAATCTGTACATCCACTAGAGAGGGCAGACGGGGCCTCAGTTTAATGTTCCATCCGAAAACTCTACTAGTGCAGCGCTCCCTCAGTACTGGCCCTCTGATAGTGCAGCAATCCCTCAATACTGACCCTCTGAAAGTGCAGCACTCCTTCAGTACTGAACCTCTGACAGTGCAGCACTCCCTCAATACTGACCCATTGACAATGCAGCACTCCTTCAGTACTCACATTCTGACAGTGCAGCATTGCCTCTGGACTGACCCCCTGACAGTGCAGCACTCCCTCAGCACTGACACTCTGACAGTGCAGCACTCCCTCAGCACTGACACTCTGACAGTGCAGCACTCCTTCAGTACTGACACTCTGACAGTGCAGCACTCCCTCAGCACTGACACTCTGACAGCGCAGCACTCCCTCAGTACTGACTCTCTGACAGTGCAGCACTCCCTCAGTACTGACCCTCTGAAAGTGCAGCACTCCTTCAGTACTGACCCTCTGACAGTGCAGCACTGCCTCTGTACTGACCCCCTGACAGTGCAGCACTCCCTCAGCACTGATACTTTGAAAGTGCAGCACTCCTTCAGTACTGACCCTCTGACAGTGCAGCACTCCCTCCGTACTGACCCTTTGACAGTGCAGCACTCCCTCAGTGCTGTCCTTCTGACATTGCAGTGCTCCCACAGTGCTGTACTTGGATAGTGAAGCACTTTCTCCGTACTGACCCTCTAACAGTGCAGTGCTTCAACAGTGCTGCCTCTCTGACAGTGCAGCATTGCCTCAGTACTGACCCATTAAAGGTGCAGCGTTCCCTCAGTACAGGCCCTCCGACAGTGCAGCACTCCCTTAGTACTGACCCTTCAACTGTGCGGCATTCCCTCAGTACTGAGCATCTGACAATGCAGTGTTCCCTCAGTACTGAGCTGTTGGTAGTGCAGGCTCTCTCAATACTGACCCCTGACGGAACAGCGCCTCCTCAATACTGACCATCTGACAGTACAGCACTCTCTCAGTACCGACTTTCTGACAGTGCGGTGCTCCTTCAGTACTGCCCTTCCAACAGTGCAGCAGTCCCTCAGCACTGATCCTCCGACAGCGCAGTGCTGTCTTGTTACTGACCCCCTGACAGTGCAGCACTCCCTCCGTACTGACACTCTGACAGTGCAGCACTGCCTCAGTACTGACCCCCTGACAGTGCAGCACTCCCTCAGCACTGACCCTCTGACTGTTTGGCACTCCCTCAGTACTGACCATCTAATAGTGCAGTGCTCCCTCAATACTGACCCTCTGAAGTGCGGCGCTCCCTCAGTGCTGACCTTTTGACAGTGCGGTGCTCCTTCAGTACTGCCCCCTGACAGTGCAGCACTCCCTCAGTATTGACCCACTGAAAGTGCAGCACTCCCTCAGTATTGACCCACTGAAAGTGCAGCACTCCCTCAGTATTGACCCACTGACAGTGTAGCACTCCCTCAGTATTGACCCACTGACATTGCAACGCTCCCTCAGCATTGACCCACTGACAGTGGAGTGCTCCCTCAATATTGACCCACTGACAGTGCAGCACTCCCTCAGTACTGCCCTCTGACAGTGCAGCGCTCCCTCAGTATTGACCCACTGACAGTGCAGCACGCCCTCAGCACCGACCTTCTGACAGTGCGGTGCTCCTTCAGTACTGCCCTCCTGACAGTACAATGCTCCCTCAGCATTGACTTACTGACAGTGCAGTGCTCTCTCAGTAGTGACCCTCAGACAGTGTGGCACTCCCTCGGTACTGACCTTCCAACAGTGCAGCGCTCCCTCGTTACTGAGCCTTTGACAGTGCAGCACTCCCTCAGTACTGACCCTCTGACAGTGCAGCACTCCCTCAGTACTGACCCTCTGACAGTGCAGCACCCTTCTCTACTGACCCTCTGATAGTGCAATGCTCCCTCAGTACTGACCCTCTGACAGTGCAGCACTCCCTCAGTACTGATCCCCCGACAGTGCAGCACTCCCTCAGTACTGACCCCCTGACAGTGCAGCACTCCCTCAGTACTGACCCCCTGACAGTGCAGCATTCCCTCATTAGTGACCCTCTGACAGTGCAGCACTCCCTCAGTACTGACCCCCTGACAGTGCAGCACTCCCTCAGTACTGACCCGCTGACAGTGCAGCACTCCCTCAGTACTGACCCTCTGACAGTGCAGCACTCCCTCAGTACTGACCCTCTGACAGTGCAGCACTCCCTCAGTACTGACCCCCTGACAGTGCAGCACTCCCTCAGTACTGACCCGCTGACAGTGCAGCACTCCCTCATTACTGACCCTCTGACAGTGCAGCACTCCCTCATTAGTGACCCTCTGGCAGTCCAGCACTCCCTCAGTACTGACCCTCTGACAGTGCAGCACTCCCTCAGTACTGACCCCCCCACAGTGCAGCATTCCCTCATTAGTGACCCTCTGGCAGTGCAGCACTCCCTCAATACTGACCCGCTGACAGTGCAGCACTCCCTCAGTACTGACCCTCTGACAGTGCAGCACTCCCTCATTAGTGACCCTCTGGCAGTCCAGCACTCCCTCAGTACTGACCCTCTGACAGTGCAGCACTCCCTCAGTACTGACCCCCCACAGTGCAGCATTCCCTCATTAGTGACCCTCTGGCAGTGCAGCACTCCCTCAATACTGACCCTCTGACAGTGCAGCACTCCCTCAGTACTGACCCCCTGACAGTGCAGCATTCCCTCATTAGTGATCCTCTGACAGTGCAGCACTCCCTCAGTACTGACCCTCTGACAGTGCAGCACTCCCTCAGTACTGACCCCCTGACAGTGCAGCACTACCTCAGTACTGACCCCCTGACAGTGCAGCACTCCCTCATTAGTGATCCTCTGACAGTGCAGCACTCCCTCAGTACTGACCCCCTGACCGTGCAGCACTCCCTCAGTACTGACCCCCCCACAGTGCAGCATTCCCTCATTAGTGACCCTCTGGCAGTGCAGCACTCCCTCAGTACTGACCCTCTGACCGTGCAGCACTCCCTCAGTACTGACCCCCCCACAGTGCAGCATTCCCTCATTAGTGACCCTCTGGCAGTGCAGCACTCCCTCAGTACTGCATTGTGAGTGTCAGCCTGGATTTTGTGTCTAGGTATTTAGAGTTGGAGTAGACCCACGACCTTTTGATTCTGACCTTCAGATGTAGGGGATGTGGTGATTGGAGACTCTGTTATCAATGGTGGAGAAGGCAGCAGGCAGTGGGCCAGGGCCAGAGGAAGGGGGGGCTGCAGGCAGGGTGACCAACTGTCCTGTACTTTAAGGGATGGTCCCTTAGTTTGACTCTGTCCCTCATCCCTTTAGGGACACTTCTTACCTCTTTGTTTTTGTGTGAGTGAGTGCACTGTGGCTGTTGTACACCAGGCAGCCTTATGATCACAAGCAGCATCTCCCAGCCCCCATCCTCCCACTCCCCCCATTGCCCCACCCCCTCCCCCCACTCCCCACCCACCCCCCCATTCCCCACTCCCCGCCCATCCCCCATCCCCCACTCCCCACCCACCCCCCCATTCCCCACTCCCCGCCCATCCCCCATCCCCCCACTCCCTGCTCCTCTCCAACCTCCACTCCCCACCCACCCCCATCCCCCACTCCCCTCCCATCCCCCATCCCCCACTCCCCACCCACCCCCATCCCCCATCTCCCCGCCCATCCCCCATCCCCCACTCCCCGCCCATCCCCATCCCCCATCTCCCCGCCCATCCCCCATCCCCCACTCCCCGCCCATCCCCCATCCCCATCCCCCCATCTCCCCGCCCATCCCCCATTCCCCACTCCCCGCCCATCCCCCATCCCCCATCCCCCCACTCCCTGCTCCTCTCCAACTTCCACTCCCCACCCACCCCCATCCCCCACTCCCCGCCCATCCCCCATCCCCCCATCTCCCCGCCCATCCCCCATCCCCCCATCTCCCCGCCCATCCCCCATCCCCCCATCTCCCCGCCCATCCCCCATCCCCCCATCTCCCCGCCCATCCCCCACTCCCCGCCCATCCCCCATCCCCCACTCCCCGCCCATCCCCCATCCCCCATCCCCCCATCTCCCCGCCCATCCCCCATCCCCCACTCCCCGCCCATCCCCCATCCCCCATCCCCCCATCCCCCACTCCCCGCCCATCCCCCATCCCCCATCCCCCCACTCCCTGCTCCTCTCCAACCCCCGCTCCCCACCCATCCCCCGCTCCCCACCTACCCCCATCCCCCACTCCCCACCCACCCCCATCCCCCACTCCCCGCCCATCCCCCATCCCCCACTCCCCACCCACCCCCATCCCCCACTCCCCGCCCATCCCCCATCCCCCACTCCCCGCCCATCCCCCATCCCCCATCCCCCCACTCCCCGCCCATCCCCCATCCCCCATCCCCCCACTCCCTGCTCCTCTCCAACTTCCACTCCCCACCCACCCCCATCCCCCCATCTCACCGCCCATCCCCCATCCCCCCATCTCCCCGCCCATCCCCCATCCCCCCATCTCACCGCCCATCCCCCATCCCCCACTCCCCGCCCATCCCCCATCCCCCACTCCCCGCCCATCCCCCATCCCCCATCCCCCCATCTCCCCGCCCATCCCCCATCCCCCATCCCCCATCCCCCCACTCCCTGCTCCTCTCCAACCTCCACTCCCCACCCATCCCCCGCTCCCCAGCCACCCCCATCCCCCACTCCCCACCCATCCCCCGCTCCCCAGCCACCCCCATCCCCCACTCCCCGCCCATCCCCCATCCCCCCATCCCCCACTCCCCACCCATCCCCCATACCCCATCCCCCCACTCCCTGCTCCTCTCCAACCTCCACTCCCCACCCATCCCCATCCCCCACTCCCCTCCCATCCCCCATCCCCCACTCCCCGCCCATCCCCCATCCCCCACTCCCCGCCCATCCCCCATCCCCCATCCCCCCATCCCCCACTCCCCGCCCATCCCCCATCCCCCATCCCCCCATCCCCCACTCCCCGCCCATCCCCCATCCCCCACTCCCCGCCCATCCCCCATCCCCCACTCCCCACCCACCCCCATCCCCCACTCCCCGCCCATCCCCCATCCCCCACTCCCCGCCCATCCCCCATCCCCCACTCCCCGCCCATCCCCCATCCCCCATCCCCCCATCCCCCACTCCCCACCCACCCCCATCCCCCACTCCCCGCCCATCCCCCATCCCCCCATCTCACCGCCCATCCCCCATCCCCCCATCTCCCCGCCCATCCCCCATCCCCCCATCTCCCCGCCCATCCCCCATCCCCCACTCCCCGCCCATCCCCCATCCCCCCACTCCCCGCCCATCCCCCATCCCCCATCCCCCCATCTCCCCGCCCATCCCCCATCCCCCATCCCCCATCCCCCCACTCCCTGCTCCTCTCCAACCTCCACTCCCCACCCATCCCCATCCCCCACTCCCCGCCCATCCCCCATCCCCCACTCCCCGCCCATCCCCCATCCCCCACTCCCCGCCCATCCCCCATCCCCCACTCCCCGCCCATCCCCCATCCCCCACTCCCCGCCCATCCCCCATCCCCCACTCCCCGCCCATCCCCCATCCCCCACTCCCCGCCCATCCCCCATCCCCCATCCCCCATCCCCCACTCCCCGCCCATCCCCCATCCCCCACTCCCCGCCCATCCCCCATCCCCCACTCCCCGCCCATCCCCCATCCCCCACTCCCCGCCCATCCCCCATCCCCCATCCCCCCATCCCCCATCCCCCACTCCCCACCCATCCCCCGCTCCCCAGCCACCCCCATCCCCCACTCCCCGCCCATCCCCCATCCCCCCATCCCCCACTCCCCGCCCATCCCCCATCCCCCATCCCCCCACTCCCTGCTCCTCTCCAACCTCCACTCCCCACCCATCCCCATCCCCCACTCCCCGCCCATCCCCCATCCCCCACTCCCCACCCACCCCCATCCCCCACTCCCCGCCCATCCCCCATCCCCCATCCCCCCATCCCCCACTCCCCGCCCATCCCCCATCCCCCATCCCCCCATCTCCCCGCCCATCCCCCATCCCCCATCCCCCATCCCCCCACTCCCTGCTCCTCTCCAACCTCCACTCCCCACCCATCCCCCGCTCCCCAGCCACCCCCATCCCCCACTCCCCACCCATCCCCCGCTCCCCAGCCACCCCCATCCCCCACTCCCCGCCCATCCCCCATCCCCCCATCCCCCACTCCCCGCCCATCCCCCATACCCCATCCCCCCACTCCCTGCTCCTCTCCAACCTCCACTCCCCACCCATCCCCCGCTCCCCAGCCACCCCCATCCCCCACTCCCCGCCCATCCCCCATCCCCCCATCCCCCACTCCCCGCCCATCCCCCATCCCCCATCCCCCCACTCCCTGCTCCTCTCCAACCTCCACTCCCCACCCATCCCCATCCCCCACTCCCCTCCCATCCCCCATCCCCCACTCCCCGCCCATCCCCCATCCCCCACTCCCCGCCCATCCCCCATCCCCCACTCCCCGCCCATCCCCCATCCCCCACTCCCCGCCCATCCCCCATCCCCCATCCCCCCATCCCCCACTCCCCGCCCATCCCCCATCCCCCACTCCCCGCCCATCCCCCATCCCCCACTCCCCGCCCATCCCCCATCCCCCACTCCCCGCCCATCCCCCATCCCCCACTCCCCGCCCATCCCCCATCCCCCACTCCCCGCCCATCCCCCATCCCCCATCCCCCCACTCCCTGCTCCTCTCCAACCTCCACTCCCCACCCACCCCCATCCCCCACTCCCCGCCCATCCCCCATCCCCCACTCCCCACCCACCCCCATCCCCCACTCCCCGCCCATCCCCCATCCCCCACTCCCCGCCCATCCCCCATCCCCCATCCCCCCACTCCCCGCCCATCCCCCATCCCCCATCCCCCCACTCCCTGCTCCTCTCCAACTTCCACTCCCCACCCACCCCCATCCCCCACTCCCCGCCCATCCCCCATCCCCCCATCTCACCGCCCATCCCCCATCCCCCCATCTCCCCGCCCATCCCCCATCCCCCCATCTCCCCGCCCATCCCCCATCCCCCCATCTCCCCGCCCATCCCCCATCCCCCACTCCCCGCCCATCCCCCATCCCCCCACTCCCCGCCCATCCCCCATCCCCCATCCCCCCATCTCCCCGCCCATCCCCCATCCCCCATCCCCCATCCCCCCACTCCCTGCTCCTCTCCAACCTCCACTCCCCACCCATCCCCCGCTCCCCAGCCACCCCCATCCCCCACTCCCCACCCATCCCCCATACCCCATCCCCCCACTCCCTGCTCCTCTCCAACCTCCACTCCCCACCCATCCCCATCCCCCACTCCCCGCCCATCCCCCATCCCCCACTCCCCGCCCATCCCCCATCCCCCACTCCCCGCCCATCCCCCATCCCCCACTCCCCGCCCATCCCCCATCCCCCACTCCCCGCCCATCCCCCATCCCCCATCCCCCATCCCCCATCCCCCCACTCCCTGCTCCTCTCCAACCTCCACTCCCCACCCATCCCCCATCCCCCCATCTCCCCGCCCATCCCCCATCCCCCACTCCCCGCCCATCCCCCATCCCCCACTCCCCGCCCATCCCCCATCCCCCATCCCCCCATCCCCCACTCCCCGCCCATCCCCCATCCCCATCCCCCCATCTCCCCGCCCATCCCCCATCCCCCACTCCCCGCCCATCCCCCATCCCCCACTCCCCGCCCATCCCCCATCCCCCATCCCCCCATCCCCCATCCCCCACTCCCCACTCATCCCCCACCCTCTCCTCGCCCACTCCTCACTCCACCCCCCCAGTCCCCTTCCTACCCCCTCCCCTTCACCCACTCCCCTTCCTCCCTCACTCTGTGCTGCTGAGGCTTAATAAGGCTCTGGTCAGACCACATTTAGAATATTGTGAGCAATTTTGGGCCCTGTATCTCAGGGAGGATGTGCTGGCCCTGGAGAGGGTCCAGAGGAGGTTCACGAGACAATCCCAGGAATGAAAGGCTTAACATATGAGGAATGTTTGAAGACTCTGGGTCTATACTCGATGGAGTTTAGAAGGATGAGGGGGGATCTGATTGAAACTTACAGAATACTGAAAGGCCTGGATAGAGTGGACGTGGGGAAGATGCTTCCATTAGTAAGAGAGACTAGGACCCGAGGGCACGGCCTCAGAGTAAAGGGAAGACCTTTTAGAACAGAGATGAGGAGAAACTTCTTTAGCCAGAAAGTGGTGAATCTATGGAATTCATTGCCACAGAAGGCTGTGGAGGCCAGGTCACTGAGTGCATTTAAGACCGAGATAGATAGGTTCTTGATTGGTAAGGGGATCAAAGGTTATGGGGAGAAGGCGGGAGAATGGGGTTGAGAAACTTATCAGCCATGATTGAATGGCGGAGCAGACTCGATGGGCCGAATGGCCTAATTTCTGCTCCTATGTCTTATGGTCTTATGGTGTCACTCCCCCCTCCTTCCCACACCTCCCCCAACCCCCACTCCTCCCCCCACACCCCCTCTCTTCCCTCCACCCATTGCTTTTCCCCCAATTCCCCCCTCCTCTTCCCATTCCTGCCTCCACCCCCCCACTCCCCACTCTTGCCCCCCCTCCCCACTCTTCCCTCTACTCTCACAGTTACCAGCACTATGCCCACATCCCACGCAGCATCCCTCCACCCCCCTCAACACTCCACCCCACTTACTTTATTTCACAAGGGTTTGGTCAACCTCCACATTACAGGCCTGGAGAAGAATTGCAGGGAGAGACTGCAGAAGAGGCTGAACAGGAGTGTGATGAATGTTTTTTATTCAGTTGGTTTGGGGACTTAAACCAGTAAAAAAAGTCAGTGAGGGCAGGAAGCAAAGGCATTTGGGATTGGGTAGGAATGGGAGAGTAAAGGTTGAATTGGAGTTTAAGGTGCAGCACATTGGAGAGAGGAATATGAGAATATGAGGGAGTTCAGTTATGAGGATGGGTGGAGAAGCTGGGATTGTTATCCTTGGAGAAGGGTGAGAGGAGATTTGATGGAGGTGTTCAAAATCGTGAGGGGTCTGGACAGAGTAGATAGGGAGAAGCTGTTCCCATTGGTGGAAGGACCGAGAACCAGAGGGCACAGATTGAAGGTGATTGGCAAAAGAAGCAATGATGACATGAGGGGAAACTTTTTTTTCACACAGTGAGTGGTTAGGATCTGGAATGTGCTGCCTGAGAGTATGGTGGAGACAGGGTCAATCGAGTGGTTAGGATCTGGAATGTGCTGCCTGAGAGTGTGGGGGAGACGGTCAATCGAGTGGTTAGGATCTGGAATGTGCTGCCTGAGAGTGTGGTGGAGACAGGGTCAATCGAGTGGTTAGGATCTGGAATGTGCTGCCTGAGAGTGTGGTGGAGACAGGGTCAATCGGGTTGGTAGGATCTGGAATGTGCTTCCTGATAGTGTGGTGGAGACAGGGTCAATTGAGCGGTTAGGATCTGGGATGTGCTTCCAGAGAGCGTGGTGGAGACAGGGTCAATCGAGTGAGTAGGATCTGGAATGTGCTGCCTGAGAATGCGGTGGAGACAGGGTCAATCGAGTGAGTAGGATCTGGAATGTGCTGCCTGAGAGTGTGGTGGAGACAGGGTCAATCGAGCGGTTAGGATCTGGAATGTGCTGCCTGAGATTGTGGTGGAGACAGGGTCAATCGAGCGGTTAGGATCTGGAATGTGCTGCCTGAGAGTGTGGGGGAAACAGGGTCAATCGAGCGGTTAGGATCTGGAATGTGCTGCCTGAGAGTGTGGGGGAAACAGGGTCAATCAAGTGGTTTCAGAATAGAATTACCTGATGAAAAAGAATTGCCTGTCTGCCGGGAAAAGCTGAGGGGAGGGGGTAGTGGGGCTGGGATTAGCTAAGTGGCTCTTGTGGAGAAAGCCGGTAGAGGCTCTATGGATCGAGTGGTTTCCTTCTGAGTTGTCACGATTCTGTGATTTTATAAATTGCTGTCCTCGTGGTGTGTCCCAGCTCCCGTGGTGCAGATGGTTTATAGGTAACAGGGAAGAGGGACAATATTCTGGAGATGGTGGAGAGGGATCCTGCTGAGGTGACATTTGTGGGGTTTGCAGCTTAGATTAGGGACACTGAAGGTGAGTGTCCAGAGCTGGAATCAGCAGCAGAAAGTTGAGGTTTCAAGGCCCAATATTGAGCAACAACAACAAGTTATATTTGTATAGCGCCTTTAATGCAATGAAATGTACCAAGGTGCTTCACAGGAACATTATAACATGAAGTATGACACTGAGGCTCGTAAGGAGTTATTAGTTCTGATGAAGAGTCATACAGACTCGAAACGTTAACTCTGACTTTCTCTCCACAGACGCTGTCAGACCTGCTGGGTTTTTCCAGCATTTTCTGTTTTTGTGAAGGAGATATTAGGTCAGGTGACCAAAAGCTTGGTCAAAGAGGTCGGTTTTAAGGAGCGTCTTAACAGAGGAAAGTGAGGTAGAGACGTGGAGAGGTGCAGGGAGGGAATTCCAGAGCTTGGGGCCCTGGCAACTGAAGGCACGGCCGCCAATGGTGGAGCGATTATATTGGGGAATGCACAAGAGAGCAGAATTGGAGGAGTGCAGATATCTTGGAGGTCTGTGGGCTGGAGGAGATGGCAGAGATAGGGAAGGACGAGGCCATGGAGGGACTTGATAAACAAGGATGAAGGTTTTAAAAATCACGGTGTAGCGGTAGGTCAGCGACCATGGAAGGCGATAGGGGAAGGGGGCTGGTGCCCAGTTAAGGCAGTCGAGTTAGGGATGAGTGCAAACTTGCGGAGGGTAGAATGTGGATTGAGGAATGCGTTGGAATAGTTGAGTTTGAAGCACAAAGTTGTCATTGATGACAATAGACCAGTTGTCTCACCTCATAGCATTTCATAATCCCAATGCTTTTGACTGGTTAGGAAATTAGTGCAAATGTTTACCTGTGAGTAAAGGAGTCTATCCCGATATTTATCCCAAACTGTACTTTCCCTTCATATCCTCTGAGTTAATATGGGTGGACTTTGAAATCATAAACTATCCTTACCTTATCTATTTCTTTAAATATTTAATCATAAAGTTCCTTTAGCAACCCCAGCCCTGGACTTTAGAGTTTAAGTATCTCTGTTCAAACCTCATCCTCTTTCTTCACTGATGCTCTTTGCTTGCAATATTGACAGTGCAGCACCTAAAGTTGAGCCCAATAATCTACACGAGACCTGACCAGTGCATTGCAAAACCATTAACTTTAACAAGACATGTTTCCACATGTTGCTACGGAAGTTGTCCGCAGGCTGTACACCTCCCTGTGACTTAAGTTCCCTGCTGATGATTGCACTCCGTCACCAGCTGCCTGGCGCTAACAGCAAGAAGTGATGCTGCTGTGAGAGAACGTCAGCTAAGAGAAACTCACTCTCAGGAAAATTATTGACGTGTGCAGAAGCTCTGAGGTGGCTAATCATCAACTGAAGAGTACTGATGGGAAAACTGATGAGGTTTTGCATCATGCTGAGAGGCAGACCAAGCCTTCTAAGCACGTCAATGATTAAAAGGAAGGACAACTTAAAGAAGGAACAGCAAAAAGATCGAGGCTGAATTCCAGGATGTAAACATTGTGGAGGACACTGCATGAAGAAAAGGAAGTATGTCCAGCGTGGGGAAAGCAGTGCTCCAACTGCAAGAAGCTGAATCACTTTGTACACACGTGTTTCACTGGAAAGAAGAATAATAAACCCAAAAAGATGGCAGCTGGAGAGATGTCAGACGATGATTTTGACGAATCACTGAACACCTCGAACAGGTTGGTGCCTTCAAGTCTTGAGTGGTTTGTGACTGTTGGAATGATACCTGCAGAAGGAGAGCATCAAGTTAATGTGACGCTTCAGATAGACACCAGTGCTACGTGCAAAACTAAGCTGAGGATCCAATACAACAGGAAGAAAGAAGATCTTCAGTTCCAGATAGTGGGCACTAAGCAAAATCCCCTCGTCCCAGCTGAAACATGTCAATAGCTTGGACTGATAACTCTCCATGTACCAGAAGAGATTTGCAGTGTTTCACATGATACCAAGCCATTGACTACTGAACAGATCCTGACCAATTGCAAAAATGTTTCCCTGGGCCTTGGATGTCTCCTTGATGAATATCACCTTGAAGTATATGAGAGCATGAGGCCACTGCAGCACCTTCTGAGGAGAGTTCCAGCTGCTCTCAAGTCCAGCCTGAAAGGTGGGTTAGAGGAGCTGGGAGTAATCAAGAAAGTGACAACTCCTAGAGTTGGGATTAGCAGCGTAGGAGCAGTGAAACAAGCTGGGAAAGCTGAGAGCGTGCATAGACCCAAAAGAGCGCAATAAAGCTTTGAAGAGATCTCACTACCTCACATCAACCATTGAAGAAATTCTGCCTCAACTTGCCAAGGCAAAGATCTTTCCAACCCTAGATGTGAAGGACAGACATTGCCAAGTGATGCTGGATGAAAGCGGTAGTTTTCTGATTACATTTGGGCAGTCTGGGTGGTTGTGTATGCCATTTGGCATTTCTACTGCTCCAGAAGAATATCAACGTTGACAGCATGAAGTAGTCAATGATCTTCCAGAAATGGAATCAATCGTGGGTGAGCTGCTGACTGTTGTTACGAGCATGTCCTTTTTTTAAAAAAAAAATACAATTTCTAATTCTAACTTTTGTGGCTCGATTTTGATAAAACAATAAACTGTAACCTTATCAAGACAATGGATGACCAGTCACAACATACAAACTTGCATTCTACCCAAGTGGGATGAAAACAAACAGACACTCAAACACCCTGGGGAGTGTGAAAGACCCCATCTCCTGTTTACCCCATCCTGAAATTTTTCACATGTTTCTGAGATGAAATATCAAAATATATTTGAAAAACAATGACAGCAGCAAACATGGATTAAGTGAATTCCTCTGGAATATACAGGCTTTAAGGACTGTTTACCAAGCCAGAGGGATCAAAGATCAGAATGCTGCATTGAAAGACTGCAAAGAATCTCTCTCTCTCACTCTCTCTCACTCTCTCCCCGAATGTATTGTGCCCAGATTTGCAAAGTAACCATTCTGAGAAGAGAGAAATCCCCCGCAAACGAGATCTTTTGGAAATAAAATGTGGAAATCTGTTTCCTATAGCTACATCCAGGAAGAGAACTGAACAAAATGGCTGCAACATGGAATCACCACGTCAAGAGCAGCCAAAGGACAGTTAACACTGTATTCCTTTGTTTTATCAACTTCACGAAATGTAAAAAAATCTTTAAGTCTATCCTCTTATTCTGCCATCTGTACCGGGAATGTGTCTGACATACGAATGGTGGTTGCGATTTACCCAGGATGGGGGATTCAGTGATAGTAATGCCATTGAATGTCAAGGGGTGATAGTTAGTTTCTCTCCTGTTGGAGATGGTCATTGCCTGACACTTTTGTGTGGCATGAATGTTACTTGCCACTTGTCAGCTCAAGACTGGATATTGTCCAGGTCTCGCTGCATTTGGACATGGACTGCTTCAGTATCTGAGGAGTTGTGAATGGTGCTGAACATTGTGCAAGCATCAGTGAACATCCCCTCTTCTGACCTTATGATGGAAGGAAAGTCATTGATGAAACAGCTGAAGATGGTTGGGCTGAGGACACTGCCCTGCGGAACTCCTGCAGTGATGTCCTGGAGCTGAAATGACTGACCTCCAACAACCACAACCATCTTCCTTTGTGCTGGGTATGACTCTAACCAGCTGAAATTTTTCTCCCTGATTCCCACTGGCTCCAGTTTTGCTCGGGCTCCTTGATGCTACACTCTGTCAAGTGCTGTCTTGATGTCAAAGGCAGTCACTCACCTCACCTTGGGAGTTCAGCTCTGTTGTCCATGACTAGACCAAGGCTGTAATGAGGTCAGAAGCTTAGTGACCCTGGCAGAAACCAAACTACGCATCAGTGACCAGGGTATTACTAAGTAAGTACCACTTGATAGCACTGTTGATGACCCCTTCCATCATTTTACTGATGATCGAGAGTAGACTGATGGGGCAGTAATTGGCCGGGTTGGATTTGTCCTGCTTTTTGTGTACAGAACATACCAGGGCAATTTTCCACATAGCCAGGTCAATGCCAGTGTTGTAACTGTACTGGAACAGCTTGGCTAGGGGTGTGGCAAGTTCTGGAGCACAAGTCTTCAGCACTATTGCCGGAATATTGTCAGGGTCCATAGCCTTTGCAGTATCCAGTGCCTTCAGCCATTTCTTGATATCACGTGGAGTGAATCGAATTGGCTGAAGACTGGCATCTATGATGCTGGGAACCTCCGGAGGAGGCTGAGATGGATCATCCACTCGACACTTCTGGCTGAAGGTAGTTGCGAATGTTTCAGCCTTATTGTTTGCACTGATTTGCTGGGCTCCTTCATCATTGAGGATGGGTAGATTTGTGGAGCCTCCTCCTCCAGTGAGTTGTCCACCAGCATTCATGACTGGATGTTGCAGGACTGCAGAACTTAGATCTGATCCATTGGCTGTGGGATCACTTAGCTCTGTCTATCACATGCTGCTTATGCTGTTTGGCATGCAAGTAGTCCTGTGTTATAGCTTCTCCAGGTTAACACCTCATTTATAGGTGTGCCTGGTGCTGCTCCTGGCATGCCCTCCTGCACTCTTCATTGAACCAGGGTGGATCCCCTGTCTTGATGGTAATGGTAGAGTGGGGGATATGCTGGGCCATGAGGTTACAGATTGTATTCGAGTACAATTCTGCTGCTGCTGATGGCCCACAGTGCATCATGGATGCCCAGTCTTGAGTTGCTAGATCAGTTTGAAATCTATCCCATTTAGCACGGTGGTAGTGCTACACAACACGATAGAGGGTAGGTTCAATGTGCAGATGGGACTTTGTCTCCACAATGACTGTGCTGTGGTCACTCCTACCGATACTGTCATGGACAGATGCTGCAGGCAGGATGATGAGGATGAGGTCAAGTATGTTTTTCCTTCTTGTTGGTTCCCTCACCACCTGTTGCAGACCCAGTCTAGCAGCTATGTCCTTTAGGACTCAGCTAGCTCGGTCAGTAGTGGTGCTACCGAAACACTCTTGGTGATGGACATTGAAGTCCCCCACCCAGAGTACATTCTGTGCCCTTGCCACCCTCAGAGCTTCCTCCGAGTGGTGTTCAACATGGAGGAGTACTGATTCATCAGTTGAGGGAGGGCAGTATGTGGTAATTAGCAGGAGGTTTCCTTGCCCATGTTTTGACCTGATGCCATGAGTCTTCATGGGGTCTAGAGTTGATGTTGCGGACTCCCAGGGCAGCTCCCTCCCGACTGTACACCACTGTGCTGCCACCTCTATTGGGTCTGTTCTGCCAGTGAGACAGGATGTACCCAGGGATGGTGATGGTGGTGTCTGGGACATTATCTGTAAGATATGATTCCGTGAGGATGACTGTGTCAGGCTGTTGCTTGACTAGTCTGTGAGACAGCTCTCCCAATTTTGGCACTAGCCCCCAGATGTTCATAAGGAGGACTTTGCAGTGTCGACAGGACTGGGTTTACTGTTGTCATTTTTGGTGCCTTGATCCATGCCGGGTGGTCTGTCCGGTTTCATTCCTTTTTATTAATTCGGGAAGTAGTTTCAATAACCTTATCTTGTTCTTTGCTTAAACCCAAACGACCTAACTAACCAATTCTTTATAACCTGAAAATACACAGAGTATTAAAAGGCCCATCCTCTCTAAATTCAGAAAAAAAACCCTGTTATGGTCAGACCTGGGGCAGTAGAATAGGGGAGACATTTTCACCCCTTCACATGTGGTTGTGACCATGTAGAGATATGATGGAAGAAGCCATCGCAGGTCATGATCAGAATCTAGCGAGGCTGCAAGAGAGCTCATCAGAAGATCACATTTAAGAGAGAGAGTGCAGAGGAGATTTGCCAGGATGTTGCCTGGGCTGGAGAGTTTTAGTTATGAGGAGAGATTGGATAGACTGGGGTTGTTTTCCCTGGAGCAGAGGAGATTGAGGGGGGACATGATTGACGTGCATAAAATTATGAGGGGCATAGACAGGGTAGACAGGAAGGAACATTTCCCCTTGATGGAGGGATCAATAACTAGGGGGCATAAATTTAAGGTAAGGGGCAGGAGGTTTAGAGGGGATGTGAGGAAGAATGTGAGAGTGGGAATCTGGAACTCACTGCCTGAAAGGGTGGTAGAGGCAGAAACCCTCATAACATTTAAGAAGTATTTGGATGTGCACTTCTAATGCCATGGCATACAAGGCTATAGGCCTAGTGCTGGAAAATGGGATTACAATAGTTAGGTACTTGTTTGACTGGCAGAGACTCGATGGGCTGAAGGGCCTTTTTCTGTGTCGTAGACCTCTATGACTCTATAACCAAAAGCTGAACAAGAAAATACTGCACCCAAAGATGACTGAAATCAAGTATGTGGGTCACGTACTCACAGCTGAAGGACTTTGCTCTAAGGTGTGAGCTGTAACAGAGATTCAGCAACCAAGGGGTGTGAAAGCTGTTCAATGGTTCACACGATTTGTGAACTTTTGATTTATATATATTTTAATTGGAATCTTCAAATAAATCGAACCTGAGTTTGCATAAAGGAACCCAGAAACACAGCGTACAAGACAATTTTAGACTGGAGAAACACACCTAATGAAAGCATGGAAAGTAGTCTAGCCCAGTGTCGAATGTCACACCACACCCAGTCTACTCTTCCAACAGATAAAAATCTACTGAAGCCAGAAATAATAAACAGAGTGAGTGACAAAATCATAGTGAAATGACCGAAAGCCAAATTTCACTTTGATGAAGCTGCCATATCTTTGGAGAGCTGGGCGTTCGAGAGACGGTCAAAGTGCAAACATTCGATGCACTCAACAAGGCAGCCCACTTGGCAACTTGGGACCTGTTAGAGAGGCTGTTACCTTAGTGAAAGTGAATGATCAGATCTAGCATCGTAACCACAGGCACCTACGCTTAACCAGAGAAGTTGCTTCTTCACAACAGACAGCTGATGAGGCAGATTTGATCTTGCCAACTGAACAAGGAACTGAATGACCGTCAGTCCCAGAGGCCAACCGTTCCCCAACAAATACAACAGATCAGCAGCAACAATCACCACAATAGCAACACTCGCCATGGCAACAAATATTCCCCAGAGAGGCCACATTGCCCCAGGAACCAGATGAAAAGCCGATAACAACTCGCATACATACGATTAAAAAAACTTGAATGCTTTAAAGACCATGGTTTGGATTTTCGCAGACCTGTGGAGAATCCAGGGATCCTTCAAAATGGCGTGCCTTCCTCCGATCTGGAAAACTCACCCCCACTTTCCACAGACCCTATTTTCACTGGGGTGGGGCTTGGGGAAGCAGAGGTGAGAAGTGACTTTCACATAGAGGAAACCTGAACCCAGCCGGGCCATTGAACTCAGTGCTGTGTTCAAACAGACCCCATTTTCACTGGACCATGGGCCTTATCCAGCAGTGTGAGAGTTGTGACTCTAGAAATGTCATAAATGCTGTTGAAGGGCAGATAATACCTGTAGAACTGTCATGCTTTCAAGTTATTTAAATGACCAGCCCTTTAAAACTGCCTGCATATGTACGTGAGAGTTGAAAAATCTGTTTGAAGAGTTTCAATATCTGTTTGATGACATTACCCAAAGTGCTATCATTATACCATTATTAATGCTTGGCTGCTTTCCACAAATATCATCGTCACAGTGGGGGTAGGGGCTGGGTGTAAGTTCACAGTTTGATCGACAGCTCCGAGGTTATTAAAGGATTAGCTGTTCGGTGTTATGAACACAAGTGTTTGTTTCTATAAGGGATTAAGTAGTTGAGGCAATTTAAATCTATTGAATGGGTTTTCATGAATGGGAGAGTGTTTTCTATATATAGTGAAGTCAATAATAGATATCTTGAACTTTATTTCATCTCAGCATCACTCCTGAGATCTGCCCATGGTGGATACTGGGTGAGTTGGCATGGAGGGTGTGAGGGCAAAGGGTGGTGAGGCATGAGTTGGCATAGAGGCTATAAGGGGACTTTGGGGATAGGTGGAGGGGTCATGAGTTGGCATTAAGTTGTCAGGGGCTATAAGGGGCCATTGGGGCAGGTGAGGAACATTGGTTGGCATGAGTTCATGAGTTGGCATGTATGGGCATAGGGAGTGGCTGGGGGTGAAAGGGCTAGAGGGCCTAATGTTTAAGAAATCAACTGGGACAAAGCCCCAGAGAGCTGAGATGGGCTGTTTAAGCCCCTGTGGCCACCTCCGACCTGCATCTGAGGGTCCGACTCCATTCTGTACCTGAATCCCAGACCAAAGACCCTGCCATTTGGGGCACTTTTCCCTGAAATTCCATGACTCTCACTACCCAACACAGGAACGTAAACCCGGGCCTATGCATGCGTAGGGAGAGCTGAAAATCGGAATGGACCAGAAAGAACAAACATCTTCTGTTCATGTGCGATCGTTTTCTTTGTGGACTACATTTGTGGAATAAGTTGCAAAGATAGCACATGCAATTCTTCTCTTTGTTTTTTATGGGAAGGGGATGTTTGATGAATACCTTTGTAGCCTGTGCCTTGCCATACTCATCTGATGTCATCCTACGTAAATAAATGTCATAATATGAGCAGTAGCCATTTTCCACTCCACATCGAATAGTCTTCTTCAAATAACGGTATGTCAGCTCTTTTGTGTCACTTGCATGGGGGCCTTGGTTTAATGGCTCATCCGGAACCTCCAACTGTGCAGCATTCCCTCGGTACTGCCCTGCACGTCGTCCACCTGCATTTTGTGCTCAAGCCTCTGGAATGGGGCTGGAACCAAACCCCCTGGGCTCGGAGGTGACTGAGCCACAGTGGACAGCGCTTGTGAAGGACATGTTTGCGGTGGACAATAATCCAAACCACCCCAGCGGCGAGGGTCCCCGAAGCCGAGACTCATTGCTCAGCTCCGCAGGTGGAGGACGAACGTGTGTGTGGAAAATACATGAGTGAGTTCAGGAGGAGAAAAACCAGCCCGAGCCAAAAAAAAACCCAACTCGACACTCCGTTTGCAGAATTATTTTATTTATTACAAATCCATCGGGCTCCCCTGGTAGCGGCAAAGAATCCAATTTGGCACTTTTAAAATCAATTCAACATCACGATATTTGGGACCAACCCCGTGTTGGCTGTTTCCAAGGTGAAGGAGGCTTCATATCACAATGGCTACTGGGATCAGGAAGCTGGACAGACCCTCCATGTGTCAGGGTGAGTCAGTCAGAGGGCACCTTGAGTCATGGAGTTGGGAACCCCAGTTATACTGTGACACGTGTCCAGTGGGGTGAGTGGGGATGCAGTTGGGTGAGTGGGGATGCAGTGGGGTAGTGGGGATGCAGTGGGGTAGTGGGGGTGCAGTGGGGTAGTGGGGGTGCAGTGGGGTAGTGGGGGTGCAATGGGGGTGGTGTGATGGAGAGGGGGGTGTGGGGAAGGCCAGTGGGTGATACACTCTATGACAGTACACTCATAGTAACTGGGACCTCTGACCTCTGACACAAGCCACGTGACATACAGCAAACAAATGTGAAAATAAAACCAGCGGCAGGTACTCTCAGCGCCCCCCCCCTCTGCAGGCCAGGGCTGGTGAGTGCTGCTCTGTATCGCACACACCCTCCCTCCCCTGCCCAAACCCCTATTCCCTGTCAGAGAATGTCCAAGTCCAAGAGTTGTACAGGAATGCTCCTGACTTCCGGATTTGTGTGGCTCCTGTGCCTGGTCATGCTCCGAAGTCTACCCGCTGTGTAAAGCAGTAGCAGAGTGATAATGTCACCGCATTAGTAAAACTAGAGGCCTGGACTGACACTCTGGGTTCATGAGTTCAAATCTGACCACAGCAGCTGGCGGGGGGGGAGGAATTTAAAATCAATAAATAAATATGGAATTAAAAGCCAATCTCAGTAATGGAGGCCATGAACCTATCTTCGATTGTCATAAAAACCCACCTGGTTTACTACAGTCCTTTAGAGAAGGAAATCTGCCATCTTTACCCGGTCCGGTCTACTTGACTCCAGACCCACAGCAATGTGGTTGACTATTAACTGGCCCAGCGAGCCGCTAAGTTGTATCAAACTACAGAAAAGTTAAATAAGACTAAAACCAAGTGTAACCGGAAACGACAACAGCACACCCAGCCCTGTGGCTCCTGCACAGTCCTCCTTACTAATGTTTGTGGGCTTGTGACAAAATGGGAGAGCTGCCTCACAGACTAGTCAAGGAACAGCCTGACAATGTCATACTCACAGAATCATTCCTTACGGACAATCTCCCAGACACCACCATCACAGATGCCAGTCTTCAGCCAATTCGATTCACTCCATGTGATATCAAGAAACGGCTGAAGGCACTGGATACTGCAAAGGCTATGGGCCCTGATAATATTCTGGCAATAGTACTGAAGACTTGTGCTCCAGAACTTGCTGTGCTCCTAGCCAGGCTGTTCCAGTACAGCTATAACACTGGCATCTACCCGGCTATGTGGAAAATTGTCCAGGTATGTCCTGTACACAAAAAGCAGGACAAATCCAACCCCATCAGTCTACTCTCAATCATCAGAAAAGTGACCACACTTACACAGCAATAACCTGCTCACTAACGTGCAGTTGGGGTTCTGCCAGTGTCAGCTCCTGATCTCATTTCAGCCTCGGGCTGAACTCCAGAGGTGAAGTGAGAGTGACTGTCCTTGATATCAAGGCAGCAGTTGACTGCGTGTGGTATCAAGGAGCCCTGGCAAAACTGAAGTCAATGGGAATCAGGGGGAAAACTCTCTGCTGGTTGGAGTCATACTTAGCACAAAGGAAGATGGTTGTGGCTGTTGGAGGTCAGTCATCTCAGCTCCAGGACATCACTGCAGGAGTTCCTCAGGGTAGTGTCCTCGGCCCAACCATCTTCAGCTGCTTCATCAATGACCTTCCTTCCATCGTAAGGTCAGAAGTGGGGATGTTTGGAGCTAGGAAATTTCCCCCAACTCCAGTTGTCTGCCTCGGTAGCGAAAATCCGGCCCTGTGTGCTTGATCAAGGGTCCTCACGTCAGGAAGGGCGGGGCCTACTGAGAGCCATCCCCCTGTCCACCCCTTTATCCACTGTGAGCCCCTCCCTCTTTGGGACCCCCATCCCACACATACACCTGTGGTCTGGGTTCCTCGATCTGAGACCTCCGGTGAGTGTATTGCAGCTGAAGCCACAGCTCCCCCAGTGGTACGGCTGACAATGCACAGCTGCCAGCCTCTGGCCCACAGCTCTTGTGGGGAGGCTGGGGTGTGGGAGTTCCTGCCCCGTGGGCCTTGATCCTGGGGTAAGGCTTGCCACAGGCCACTTAAGTGCCTGGGAGGTACTTAATTCGACCGGCTTCCCCCAAAGGAGGTGGCATGGGGCACTCGCTGGATCTCCAGCCAATGGGCAAGACACCCGTCACCTCCGTTAAATAAAAACTCGAGTGTTTTGCTGAAAAGAATGACGGTTTTGTTGAAGCTTTTTGTATTGCACTCATCAGGACAATTAGCAAGAGAGTACCAATGTCAGGGGAATGAACCAGCGAATGGCTGTCACTTATTTTGTTTAGCTGAAACAGGTGCCACGTGTGTACATGTTCTTTCTGTCTGTAAAGAACAGGGCCCCGTGTATTAATATATGTAGCCGCCCAGTCCACATAAATGCACCATAATGTGAGCCCGACCGACAATCTTAAATTTGTTGTCAGCGCAATTCTTAGCACACTGAGGATTATTTAGCAAATGCTGTCCAATCGCGGAATCACATCTAATGTTGGACACTGTTTTGTGTTTTGCGAGCCGGGCTGATATTTCTGCTTCCTGATGCCAGAACGCTGAAGTGATTCTCAATTCCTTATTACCAACCTGTCAGAAGAACAGAGAACTCAACACAGGCCGGGAACGGAGCCCAGAATCTCCCAGTTCCTGTACGGACCCCCATACTCACCGGAGAAACTCAGCAAAACCCTGATAGTGGCAGGGGATTCACGGAAGCTCAAAATCTCAATGCACAAATCTCAAATGGCAGTTTAGCAGCACACAATTCTCATCTCCATCCAGTTACTCTTCCCAGGAATTCACATCAGCAATAAACTTCCTTCCTGGCAAATCTCCAGACATTACTGAAGAAATCGAATGCTCATCTTGTGCTCCAAATTAATATTCTCGAGTGACTGCGAGAAGAAAAACAGAGAGACTTGGATTTATATTATGCTTTTCATGACCATCTGGTGTCTCAATGCGTTTTACAGCCAATGAAGTACTCTTTGAAGTGCAGTCATGGTTGTAATATACGCAACATGGCAGCCAATTTACACACAGCAAGCTCCCCCAAACAGCGGTGTGATAATGGCCAGATAATCTGTTTTTGTGATGTTGACTGAAGGATAAATATTGTCCTGTTCACTGGGGAAAACTCCCCTGCTCTTCTTTGCAATAGTGCCATAGGGCCTTTTACATCCAGCCAAACAGGAGATGGGGACTTTGTTTAACATCTCATCTGAAAGATGGCATCTCTGGCAATGCAACACTCCCTCGGTACTCCATTGGGGTGTTTGCCTAAATTCTTGTGCTCAAGTTTCTGGGATGGGACTTGAGCCTCGAACCTTGTGACTCAGAGGTGAGAGTGCTATCAAAGTAACACTGCAGGCAGAGGGTGAAGTGGAGAGACATTAGACATTCCATGTGTGCTTTCCCCTTTTCTCCTTGCAGAGTCTCTGCTGAAGGTGTAAGACCCGTGCTTGGATATGCTTGCCTGGGGTGGCCTGTTCCATCAGTGCCAGGTCAAACAGCCATAGCAAACTACATTCATTCTACAATGGCTAGACAAGGTCAGGCCTGAAAAATTGGAGCCATTGCTTCATTAACTGTCCATGAGAGGAGTAATATAGGCAGTTTGGAGACTCTGGGGGAATATTAATCGGCTTGTGCCTGGATGTACTCAGAGGAGGAATGAATGCCACAGAGTCCAGTGAGACTTCACTTGGGTGGTCTGGAGCCTAAATAACTCGAGCCATTAATGGCCAGCACCACAAATGATGGTTGCTAACCTCATCACTAAATGAGCTTACTGATTTGCAGCATACACACAGAACTGTGGGACCCACTTTTATCCCACGTAATGAAACCTATGAAAGAGATAACCTACTAGAGTGCCTCAGGGATTTCCACACTGTCTAGCTGAGGCTAGCATGAGCAATGAAGATGACAAGCTTGCAGCCTCCTGAGCAGTCCCTGGTACATGAATATTAATTCGATATTAAGTAAGGGATTGTGTCTCATTAACGTAATTTAATATAAAGTATATTAACAGACCTTGCAGTGTCTTGTAGCCCTCAAACATGTATTCAAGAGACGGTAAGTATGACAATATACTATAACACCCCCACATAAGGGTAATAAGGATATGTGACTACATCTTATAAACATCCAGGCACAGCACCCAGCCATTTTCCTGATCTCAGCCTGATGAGGCAGCCTAGTCAAACAGTCAGAGGACATCATAGCAGGTCTGACCTCAACCCACATCCAATGTCCACTTGGGGAACCGGTCAGCAGAAATCAGTGGAGAATGGACAAGAATGGAACTTGGATTGATTTCCCTCCTCCCCCAAAACCTCCCCGAGACCCCAGGGAAATTCTAGTACTCCCAGTTGGAGATTAATGATTTCATCAAAATCACACACTGACCCAGTTACCTCCCTGGCCTGCGTGCTTTCTCACTATACGGTGAATTGATTAACCAACAGTTCAACATGTCTGATCAATGGGTTATCCCCAGCACTCTACTGGACTCAAGTTATTTGGGTGGTGAAAGTACCTTTCTAAACTCCTCAAATGAGATGGCACCATCTCCATCCAGGTCAGCCTCCTGAATGGTCCGATCAGTGATGCTCTCCAATTGGTCGTTTGTAACTTGTGCCTCCAACATCATACGAAGCACCTAATCAAAGAGAGATTTGTATTTGATGTTCACTGAGAAATTGTCAGCGACACATTAGTGGATGAAAGGGGTACATGGTGTTAATGTTATGTTAATTAGATTGACAAGATACACAGATGACGGGCTTTGTTTAATTTAAGAATTTGAGAGCTTACAAGGAGAGACTGTTCCATGGCTGCTGGGCACCACAGGGCCTGAGTGCTTCCTCAGCTCCCAAAATATTTTAATTTAATTCGGCAAGGTTCCTTTAAATTTTTTCTTTAGTTACAGCGCACCTTAGGGGCTATTAACTGGCTTAATTGGTTTCTTTTCAATTGATTAATTTGTCAATTTGTTAAATTTGTTTTACTCAAAAGATTATAAAAAGAGACCACAGGGACACTGGGTAGTAGGTAGAAGGCAGACATACGTAATGCTGCAATCTGTAAATAAGCCTATTATCGATAAAAGGATTTGTGTCTGGTTTCATATTTCACAATCCGGCATGGAATCCATTAACAAATACAGTTAGTTAGTGGCCATGTTAGTGGACCAGCAGCAGGAGAGGTCACAGGTTCAAACACCAATCGAAAACTATCAGATAGCCCACATCACCGAAAGCAGCTAGACTTCGTAAAAATTCCAATTTCACCAAAGCTGTTTTAGGAAGGACTCTCAACAATCCTCTCTGTTCTGACTCTTAACTGTAAACATCTGAAGTAGCCCAACAAGCAAATCATCTGTTAATCCAGATGTTTATTAGTAGATGTGAAATGAGATTACGCTACCGCTAAAGTATTAAAGGAATTCAGATAATGTCAGCTTTACAATCCAGAATTCTTTTTGTTACACACTTCACAGAAAAACACAGCACTTATTCATTTCTGTTTAAAGGCCAGGACACTGAGCTACCCCCTAAACTTCTCTTATCCCAACGCTCTAATCTTCAGGGTGAAAACTCCTTCACTCACGTAAACTGGGTTCACGCTCCACTTCCAACCAGGTTACAAATGGAAGAATTGGAGCTGTTCTGAGGAAATTCCAGTTGGAGTCTCCTTGGGACTAGAATCTGAATCTTTAAATGTGCATTACTGGGCTAGTGTGCCAGGGATTACAATTACATCTCAGTCATTGAGTAATGCACCAGACAGCACATGGGATCTTCCCATCCACTTAGAGGCGGTGAATACACTGTCAGACTAATATCTCAGCTAAAACTGATATTTATAATTGTTGTGTAACCAAGTTTACATTGAGGCAGATAGCAGCAAAGAAACTAGTACAATGCTGGGTTTAACACAATACAAACATTGTTTTTCATCTGTTTTCCTGTTTTGAAACAATCTGGCTTTTGTAGTTTTGAGTCTCTGCAGAAGGCAGTGTAGGAGGAGGTTAATCTCACAGGACCTCTATCCAGCTGAGATCCCAATTTTCACATGCAGGACAGGACAGACAATAAATTATTTTGTGCACCCATTTGTCTGGCGTTCATACATGCCTCCTTTAGCTAATGACATCTAGACGCCATTGGAATCACACCTTGTTCTAAACTTCCGATTGGATTTCTTGGTGGCTAGCTAAAATTGATGGCCTCTAGTTCTGCTCTTCCCCACAACTGGAAACATTGGAATCAAAGTTTATGGGGGAATAGGCAGGAAAGTGGGATTAAGGATTATCAGGTCAGCCATGATCTCATTGAATGGCAGAGCAGGCTCGATGGGCCGAATGGACTACTTCTGCTCCTACGTCTTTTGGTCTTATTCTCTCTGTATCCACTTTACCAAACGCTTTCATAATTTTAAAGACCTTGATTAGTTCACCCACTCGGCCTTATTCTTTTTTTAAAGAGAAAAGAGACTCGGCCTGTCGACCCTTTCCTGATAGGTATACCCATGCATTTCTGGCATCACCCTCTTCTCTGAACCCTCTCCAGTGCCTCTTTATCCTATTTATAAAATGGCGACCAGAACCACACACAGCACTCTTAAATGTGGCCTAACTGAGATTCAATACAGGTTTAGCATAACCGTCCTACTTTTCAATTCTATCCGTCCAGAACTAAAGCCTGGTGCTTGGTTTTGGGTTTTTTTTGGCCTTGATAACCCATTGTCACAACTCGTAGAGAAAATTGGTATCTCAACTTGTTAATGAAAGCGCCGGTTAGACAGCTTACTGGGAAGAGTAATTATTCAGATCCCAAATTTCATGACTGTCTCATTGCAGCCTTTACCTGGATTAGTTCCTCTCTGGAGATTTTCCCATCTCTGTCCTGGTCGTACAGTTGGAATGCAACTGTAATGAGAAGCAGAAAGAATGCTGTTACTTAAAGCCAGTGTACGTTGTCAATCTCTGATTGTTTAAGGCATCAACCAAAGACGTAGGCACTGACCCTGCTCATCACTACGGGGGTACACACTGTTACACTGTAACCCAGGAGTACTCAGAGAATGATGGCATTGGTAGGACAGACCTTCCCAGGGACGGGAATTCTCATGTGCTTGTTTTCCCGCTCTTGGGCTGGCTTCAGTGGATATACTGAGCAGGTCTCTCCTATCGCCACTAAGCCCCCTGACCTGCCCTCACTCAACCACTCAGTACTGTAAGGATTTCTTGCTAATAATTTAGCCGGGTGAAAAATGGCACCCCAACCAGCAACCTTAGTGAACCTGGCAGGTGTCGTATATTTTCTATATTTGATTTGCTTCAAAGCAAAGCAGAGATGACACTCGTTTGCAAGCGTGCAGGAACATTATTTACGGTGCTATAACACATCTCTGCAGTCTGATGGTGAATGGCTAAACCATCTATGATCTCCATTCAAGTCTGTATCCCTTAGATTAAGGCAAGTGGAGGTGAGGCCCAAACTGGGCGGGGGCTGATGGTTAGGGTGAGAGAGAGTCATGATTTTAAAGGAGACTTGGGTATCAAAGGTGGGGGTGAGGGTATGGCTGAGCCAATCAGTAGCTCAGAAACGTTGTGGTGAAGGAAGCACCAAAGGCTAAAGGACTGGGCTTTTGAAAGTACAGTTCTAAGTAAGTTGGCAAAGTAAATTTTCCTTCTGGCACAGACACAGGTTTGGGAAGGGGAAGAGGATATGGGTGGAGAATGACACAAGGAAGTGATCAGAGATGATCTGTGATTGAGCCAATGGGAGTAGTGAGGCCATGTGAGATGGCAAGGTCAAATGTGGGAGGTCGCCAAGCAGCACAGTGCCGGAGCTTTACTAGGGTCAGACTGAGGGTCAAAGGTTAAGCTGGAACACGAACACCTCTATGAGAAGCTGCAGACAGGTCAAGTAGACCCGGTACTTACACCGTAGCTTGTTGGTTCGACTGTTAATCGGCTCCGGTGCATTGGGATTGGCCAACTTGTCCTTTACTGTGGGTCGGAAGGTGGCCAGGATCCGGACGAACGATCGGAAATCCAGAGTCTGTTTCCTGTAAATGATTCCAAAAGAGATGCAAGGCCAAAAGTGAGATTTCCATGGAGTGATTACAGCGTAGGAGAAGGCCATTCGGCCCAGCCAGTCTATGCTGGTGTTTATGCTCCACATAACCGTCCCACTATCCCACTCGCCTGTTTCCTCCCAAAGCCTGTCAAATTTTCACCCCTTAATTATTTAAGCCATTTCCCCTTGCAAAGGGGTCTACTGACTCTGCTGTCACTAATCTTACAGCTCATCATAAACACACTGTGAAAAAAACCTCTTTACCTCTCATTTGGCTTTTTTGCCAATTACCTTAAAGCTGCGTCATAGAGTCATAGTGTTATACAGCGCAGAAACATGCCCTTCGGCCCATCGTGTCTGTGCTGGCCATCAAGCCCCTATCTATTCTAATCCCATTTTCCAGTAGCCCTGTATGCTCTGGCGTTTCAAGTGCTCATCTAAATACTTCTTAAATGTTGTGAGGGTTCCTGCCTCTACCACCCCCTTGGGCAGTGAGTTCCAGATTCCCCCCCACCCTCTGGGTGAAAAAAAAATTTCCTCAAATCCCCTCTAAACCTCCTGCCCCTTAACATAAATCTATGCCCCATGGTTATTGACCCCTCCGCTAAGGGGAAAAGTTTCTTCCTATCTACCCTATCTTTGCCCCTCATAATTTTGTATACCTCAATCAGGCCTCCTCTAGCCTTCTCTGCTCTAAGGAAAACAACCCCAGCCTATCCAGTCTCTCTTCATAGCTGAAATGCTCCAGCCCAGGCAACATCCTGGTGAACCTCCTCTACACCCTCTCCAGTGCAATCATATCCCTCCTATAATGTGGCGACCAGAACTGCACACAGTACTCCAGCTGTAGCCTAACTAGCGATTTATACAGCTCCAATACACCCTCCCTGCTCTTATATCCTATGCTTCGGCTAATAAAGGCAAGTATCCCGCATGCCTTTTTAACTACCTTATCTACCTGTGCTGCTGTCTTCGGGGATCTATGGACATGGAAACCAAGGTCCCTCTGATCCTATGTACTTCCTAGGGTCCGACCATTCATTATGTATTCCCTTGTCGTGTTAGTCCTCCCAAAATGCATCACCTCCCACTTCTCAGAATTAAATTCCATTTGCCACTGCTCTGCCCATCTTACCTGCCCATCTATATCGTAAGGCTTTCTTCCTCACTATTTACGATGCCATCAGCTTTCGTGCGAACTTACTGACCATACCTCCTATATTCATGTCTAAATCATTAATGTACACTACAAACAGCAAGGTCCCAGCACCGATCCCTGTGGTACACCACTCATCGCAGGCTTCCAATCGCAAAAACTACCTTCGACCATCAGCCTCTGCCTCCGGCCACTAAGCCAATTTGCCCAATTGCCTTGGATCTCTCGACTTACAAAGAGCATAACCTCCTTTTGCAGTCGTAATCTGATATGTGTTCATAGGATTGACCACAGAGGCCTGCCTGAAAGCGAGATACATACACACACACAACTCCCCCTCCCTCTGAGATACATACACACACACACCTCCCCCTGAGATACATACACACACACACCTCCCCCTCCCACTGAGATACATACACACCTCCCCCTGAGATACATACACACACACACCTCCTCCTCCCCCTGAGATACATACACACACACACCTCCCCCGAGATACATACACACACACACAACTCCCCCTCCCTCTGAGATACATACACACACACACCTCCCCCTGAGATACATACACACACACACCTCCCCCTCCCTCTGAGATACATACACACACACACCTCCCCCTGAGATACATACACACACACACCTCCCCCTCCCCTGAGATACATACACACACACACCTCCCCCGAGATACATACACACACACAACTCCCCCTCCCTCTGAGATACATACACACACACACCTCCCCCTGAGATACATACACACACACACCTCCCCCTCCCCCTGAGATACATACACACACACACCTCCCCCACCCACTGAGATACAGACACACACACACCTCCCCCTGAGATACATACACACACACACCTCCCCCTCCCACTGAGATACATACACAGACACACCTCCCCCTGAGATACATACACACACACACCTCCCCCTCCCCCGAGATACATACACACACACACCTCCCCGAGATACATACACACACACACAACTCCCCCTCCCTCTGAGATACATACACACACACACCTCCCCCTGAGATACATACACACACACACCTCCCCCTCCCTCTGAGATACATACACACACACACCTCCCCCGAGATACATACACACACACAACTCCCCCTCCCTCTGAGATACATACACACGCACACCTCCCCCTGAGATACATACACACACACACCTCCCCCTCTCCCTGAGATACATACACACACACACCTCCCCCACCCACTGAGATACAGACACACACACACCTCCCCCACCCACTAAGATACAGGCATACACACACCTCCCACTGAGATACAGATAACATCTGCCCAAAAATCGAACTCCAGCTCACTTACGCATTAGGAAAGAAAGCGTTGATGATTCGGTCTCCGAGTGGGTTCACAGCGAGCTCTCCGATACGCTGGAAATCTTCTCGGCTGTAAAACAAACGCAGGCGATTGTTTGTCCCTTGTTGGAACTCACAGAGACGGTGCCACCATTTCACCTGTTAGTTCACAATGTAACTGCTTGAGATGCACAATCACAGTGACCATTGCAGACAGAATAAAATCTCTCAAAATACTGCAATAAGGTGTTTTTAGAGGGGGATATTACCTTGGGATCACTAGGGTTCGTCTAAATCAGCAGGCCACCATCTTTATTTCTTGGCAAACCACAGGACAGAACAGCACCGCAGCACCCCCTTGGCACTGCAGCACTCCCTCAGCGCCGCAGCACTCCCTCCACACCGCAGCACTCCCTCCACACCGCAGCACTCCCTCCACACCGCAGCACTCCCTCCACACCGCAGCACTCCCTCCACACCGCAGCACCCCCTCGGCGCTGGCCCAACATTACAACACTGCCTCAGTACCCCCAGAACACTGCAGCACTCCCTGGGCAGTCTTTTGGCGAGGTTGGGTTGTGGGGAGGGGGGAGGGGGGGGGGTGGGGGGGGTGGGGGGGGGCTGGGGGGTGGCGAGTGTTGGGGAGGGGAAGCTGGGAGAAGGGAGAGGAGGATGAGGCGCAGGAGAGGGCACATGCGAGGGGGCATGCTTGCAAGAGAGGGGGGGCAGCCTGTGTGTTTGAGAGGGCAGAGAGCACATGGTGCATGAGAGGAGGGTAGGGCATGAGCAAAAGGGGGAGGGCGTATTAGTGGGGAGGGCTGGTGTGCAAGGGGGAGCAAGTGCCTACACGCGAGGGGGAGTCGGATGGAACAGGAGTTTGCATTGTGAGGGCCTGGGCTTCATACAGACAGAGGTCAGTACTGGAGACTGACCTTCCTTCCTCTCATATGGAGTCACATGACCATTTGCTTCCTGATTTACCTCTATCCATTTCCAAACACAAACGTCAGATAGTCACCAAAAAACCCTACAGGAGAAACCTCCCTACCCCGAGAGTGTTGAGAGGTGGAACTCTCTAGCAAAGGGAGTGACTGAAGTGAACAGAGTCGATTCATTCAGGATGGAGATAAGTACAGGGAGGGAGAGAGGAACAGAAGGATATACTGATAGGGTGAGACAAGGAGGGGTGGGAGGAGGCTTATGTGGAGAACAAACTGCAGAATGGAACCGATGGGCCAAATGGCCTGTTTCTGTGCACCAGTAATCCTATGTGTTCCAACTGCTTAGCCAGTTTTCTCAGATTAAAAAGAAACCAGGGAATTTCCAAAATGGAGTTGATGACTTCCCAAACAACGTGGCGGACCACGCAAAGGTTAGTTTGATTTGCCTGGGCCTTGTTACCCTGCACAGTCTCTTGGGGATCCCACATTCTCTGTGCGGTTGACTTGCCCGTCTGTTATTCTGCTCCTGTTTGCTGGTTAAATGGTTTGCCAATGGACAGCCAATCCCAGCTGTCAAGTGGGTAGTTAACATCATCCTGCTGAGGATTGTTTGGGGTTTCCTTGCATTTGTAAACACTCACAGAGATTTCCCCACATTGAAGCTAAGAGGTGACCAACGCAGTTAGACGGGATGAGGTAAACTCGGGCTGTTCTGCCCTTGCATTTTGCAGCCTGGATGGACACGGCTTGGATTTGCATTATTTTACTTCCCCATGTGAGAACGGCTGGGCAGTGCTCTTTACTCTTTTAAAAAAAAATAAAAATTACAAAGGTTTCAAGTAAATTCACAATCAATGGATCATGACTGATGTGGTGATCAATGGTAAAGAACCTCTCGCTGGCAACCACTGGGCCCCACTTCAACATGGGTCAATCTGAACAGAGGGAGAGTACAGGAGCTCCCCTTGTGGCTCAGCTGGTTACTGCACAGCCCAGTGTGGTGTTAAAACACAGACACACATACACACACGCGTGTGCTCACATACACATACATGCAAAGCCAATGGGTCTGATTTCAGGCCTGTGCTCAAGTTAGCTTACTTGAGCTGCAGCAGCAGCAGTGGGGGGTGCAGTAATTGGCCTCAGCACCCCTCTGGGGCTGTTGCGGGGTAAACATCTTGTGTGTCAGGGGTGATTCCCACTCCTGATTGACAAACTAGTGATCAATTTTCAAAAAAATCTGTGTACACATCTTCCAAACTTGCAACCTCCCTCCACCACTGACACACAGTAGCAGCAGTGTGTACCATCTACAAGATGCAGAAACTCACCAAGGCTCCTTAGGCAGCACCTTCCAAACCCACGACCTCTACCATCTAGAAGGACAAGAGCAACAGACACATGGGAACATCACCACCTGGAGGTTCCCCTCCAAGCCACACACCATCCTGACTTGGAAATATATCGGCCATTCCTTCACTGTCGCTGGGTCAAAATCCTGGAACTCCCTCCCTAACAGCACTGTGGGTGTACCTACACCACATGGACTGCAGCGGTTCAAGAAGGCAGCTCACCACCACCTTCTCAAGGGGCAATTAGGGGAGGGCAATAACTGTTTGATGAGCCAATGGCACCCACATCCCATTAACCAATAAAAAAAAACCATGCTGGATAAATACAGATTCCATCTCAGCTGTGATATTCATTCCCCCCGCCCATCCCCAGCTCCCTCCCCCTTCCCCCAATGCCTGAACTCCAGCCCAGCCTCACTCATGAAGAAATGGGGCATTTGCCAGTTTGACTCAGTTCCTTTGGCGCAAAATGAGAAAGTGAATGGTAAAATAGTCATCCATTTCAGCCAGCTGAGCTTTCCCCTTTAAGAGATGTGCTCTGTAATTAAAGGGAATGGAAACACTGGCTAAAACCGCACTGTGCAGCTTCACCGAGAATCACCCGGCAACACTGCCAACTCCACAGAGAGGGTGAGTCAGGGTCAAAGCAGTTGGCAGCTCTTGGATGTTTCATAGTGAATCTCAAGCCAGGCTCATGTGTTTTGGGATATCAAATAACCTGCTCAACTCATACATATTCCCCTTTGACTGAATCTGTTTGGAATCTTACTTCCACTTTGATGAGAATTTTCAACTCAGGAATACTGGAAATAGGAGCAGGTGTTGTCCACTCGGCCCATCGAGCCTGTTCTACCATTCGATACTATCATGGCTGATCTTGGGTTTCAACTTCATTTTCCCACCCGCTCCCCATATCCCTTAATTCTCTGAGAGACCAAAAACCTCTCTATCCCCAGCCTTAGATGTATTCAGAGATGGAGCTTCCACAAACCCTCTGGGGTAGAGAATTCCAAAGATTCACAACCCTTTGAGTGAAGTAATTTCTCCTCACCTCAGTCCTGAATGATCAGCCCCTTTCCCTCAGACTGTGCCCCCGTGTTTTATGTTCCCCAACCAGCGGAACTCCCAGCGTCCACCCTCTCGAGCCCCTTCAGAATTTTCTAAGTTTCAATGAGATCATCTCCCGTTCTTCTAAACTCCAGAGGATATGGACCCAATTTACTCAGCCTCTCATCATTGGGTACCTCCTCGATCCCAGGGACCAACTTAGTGAACCTTCGCTGTACCACCTCCAATGCAAATCCTTTCTTAAATGTGGAGACCAAAACTGCACACCGTACTCCAGAACACGGTCTCACCAAAGCCATGTACAATTATGGCAAGACTTCTTTATTCTTGTACTCCAAACCTCTTGTAATAAAGGCCAACCTGCAATCTGCTTTCACAATTGCTAGCTGTACCTGGGTGTTACACACAATTCTCTCCAAACATCAACACTTACAAGTTTCTCATTTAAAAAAAAATTCTGCTTTTTTATTCTTATGACCGAAGTGAATAACTTTACACTTCCCCACATTATACTCCATCTGCCATCTTGTTGCCCACTCACCTAACTTGTAGCTCGATTCAACACTTTCCCCCTTCTCCAATTTTCTCCTCACTCTGTGAAGGTGCTGATTCCCACAGGCTCCCACTTTTAACAGCAGCTTTCTACTAACTTGTCTCACTGACTACCTTCCGAAACGTGGGAATTACATTACGGGAAGGGACCATTTGGCCCAACTGGTCCTTGTTGCAGTGGTCCCAATCCCAAGTCCATATCCTGCTCCCATATCCCTTTATCCCCCTTTCCTCACTTGTCCAACCAGTATCTCCAGAAGCCCTTCCACAGCCTTAACTCTGGCTTGACATGTTCCACCCACCTTTGTCACATGATTATCCGGTCCCCAGCTGCCCCGCCCTTCCACTCTCCCACCATTGGCTGACGATCCGTCCATCCCGACGTTGCCCTGCTTTCCCACTGGCTGTGGGAATGTGGGAAATGGTTACAGGGGAGCAGATTGACCATTAGCTGACTGGATGAGTCTGGACTCTAAGTAAAATAGTTTTTTGCCCACCTCCATTTTTATTTTAGCTCCTCCATGGTTTGCACCCTCGAGAGCTTTTCACAAAGTACAGGCCTCACATCCTTTGTGCTACATCGCTCACAATTAACAATTCATCCGGAAAACGGCACCTCCAGCAGAGCAGCACTCTGGCAGGGCAGCACTCCCTCAGTACTGTACAGGGGGTGTCAGCCCAGATTTTATGTCTTTGTAGTGGGACTTGAACCCATGACCTTCTGGCTCAGTGTGTCACAGTCAAGGCTGATGTTATTCTCAACTGACCTTCATGTCTTTGCCAGATGGACACTGATCCCTGGATTAGTGTCCCCTTGTTCACTAGGCCTGATACCCTGTGACTACTCATTGTAAGACCCCCAACTACAGTGCCGTCTGCGATAAGTACTGGGATTGAATCAGAGATGTCTTGATTCCTCCAAGCACAGCACAGGTTCATTTGGATATTACAACCAGCCGTTCATAAAACACTTGAGCTGGATTTGTCAGCATCGATGAGGGGGGACACGGAAGCGCAGGGTTGGGGTGTGGGGTGGGGTGGGTGTGGTGAGAATCTGAGCAACCAGCCTGTGTGCCGGCTCTATCTCACCCCCAGGGTGGTTTCCCAGAGGCAGGATTGGGGGGCCGGGGACAGCAGGGCTACCCTCCCACAAGCTGCAAGTGACAAATTCACCTCATTAAGGCTCCAGTAATAAGAACTAGGAGCAGGAGTAGGCAATTCTGCCCCTTGAGCCTGCCCCGCCATTCAATATGATCATGGTTGATCTCATTTCGGCCTCAACTTCAATTTCCCACCCTCTCCCCATAACCTTTCAACCCATTACTAATGAAAAATCTGTCCATCTGCTCCATTAAATTTATTCAGTGTTCTGGCATCCACTGCACTCTGAGGTAGTGAATTCCACAGATTCACGACCCTTTGAGAAAAGTAATTCCTCCTCATCTCTGATTTAAATCTACCACCCCTTAGCCTAAAACTATGGCCTCTCATTCTAGAATGACCCACAAGGGGAAACATCCGCTGCACGTCTACTTTGTCTATCCCCTTTAGCATTTTATATACCTCAATTAGATCTCCTCTCATCCTTCTAAACTCTAGCGAGTATAGGCCTAAACTGCTCAATCTCTCCTCATAAGACAAGCCCCACATCTCTGGAATCAATCTAGTGAATCTCCTCTGAACCTCCAGTGCAACTACATCCTTCCTCAAGTAAGGGGACCAAAACTGTGCACAGTACTCCAGGTGCGGTCTCACCAATGCCTTGTACAGTTGCAACAACACTTCCCTATTTTTATACTCTATTCCTTTAGCAATAAATGTCAAAATTCAATTTGCCTTCCTTATTACCTGCTGTGCCTGCATACTAGCTTTCAGCAATTCATATACCAAGACACCCAGATCCCTCTGCACTGAAGCATTCTGAAGTTTCTCTCTATTTAAATAATAAGTCGCCTTTTTATTCTTCCGACCAAAATGGATAACCTCACACTTATCCATGTTAAACTCTAACTGCCAAATTTTGGCCCATTCACGTAATCTTTCCAAATCCATATGTAAATTTCTTATTTCTTCATTGCAACTTACTTTCCCACCTATTTGGAGGTAATGCAGGTCGATTGGGATTTTCCACTCAGTGTCGGGGTCTCCAGAGGTGGTAGGAACTGCGAAAATGCCTGGAGATGTTCTTCCAGGGTTGAGGGTAGTTTAAATCCTACTACAGAGACTTGAGCACAAAATCTGGGCTGACACCCTCCCCGTACTGTACTGAGGGAGTGCTGCACTGCCGCATGAATCATTAATTGTGTGCGATGTAGCATGAAGAGCATGAGGCTCAAGAGGTCCTTTCTGACTGCCTGGTTTCAGCTGCAGCCACAGGCTCCCCTACGGAGGGGATCCACCTTCATGTGGTGGCCCAGTTGCTAAGGGGATTTTTTAAAGAATTTATAGCGCCATAGAGTGGTTACAGCACAGGAGGCCAATCAGACATTCATGTTTGTGCTAGCCCACTGAAAAAGCAAATCACCTAGTGCCACGCCTCTGCCTTTTCCCTGTAGCTGTGTACATTTTATCTTTTCAGATAGTGATCTGATTCTCTTTTGAAAGATTCAATGGAACCAGACTCCACCACACTCTCAGGCAGTGCATTCCAGATCCTAACCACTCGCTGCGTGATAAGTTTGTCCTTATGTCGTCGTTGCTTCTTTTGCCAATCACCTTAAATCTGTGTCCCCTCTGGTTCTTGATCCTTCCTCCAACAGGGAACAGTTTCTCCCTATCTACTCTGTCCAGACCCCCCCCATGATTTTGAACACCTCTATCAAATCTCCTCTCAGCCTTCTCTTCTCCAAGGAAAACAGTCCCAGCTTCTCAATCTATCTATCCATGTAACTGAAGTTCCTCATCCCTGGAAGCATTCCCATGAATCTTATCTGCACCCTCTCTAATGCCTTCACATCTTTCTTAAAGTGTGGCACCCAGGACTGGATGCAATACTTCAGTTGAGGCTGGACCAGTGTTTTATATAAGTTAACAGAACCTCCCTGCTCTTGTACTCTATGCCCCTGTTAATAAAGACTAAGATACTGTATGCTTTACTAACTGCTCTCTCAAGCTGTCCTGCCACTTCAATGACTTAAGCACATATACACACAAGTCCCTTTGCTCCTGCACACCCTTTAGAATTGTACCATTTATTTTATATTGTCTCTCCATGTCCTTCTTACCAAAATGAATCATTTCACATTTCTCCACATTGAAGTTCATCTGCCACCTATTCACCCTTTCCACCAACTTGTCTATGTCCTTTTGAAGTTCAACACTGTCCTCCTCATGGTTCACAACACTCCCAAGTAGCGTACCATCTACAAATTTTGAAATTGTACCCCATACACCAAGGTCTAGGTCATCATTATATATCATGAAGAGCATGGGTCCTAATACTCACCCCTGGGGATCTCCTTTATAAATCTTCCTCCAGTCTGAAAAACAACTGTTAACTACCCTCTGTTTCCTATCACTCAGCCAATTTCATTACCATGTTGCTACTGTCCCTTTATTCCTATAACTTTTCTCATAAGTCTGTTGTGTGGCACAGTATCAAATACCTTTTGGGAGTCTATGTACACCACATCAACTGCATTGCTCTCATCAACCCTCTCTGTTACCTCGTCAAAAAACTCCAGCAAGTTAGTTAAACACAATTTTCCCTTAACAGATGCCTGCAGATTTTCCTTAATTAACCTGCGTTTGTCCATGTGACTATTAACTTTGTCTCGGATTATCATTTCTTAAAAACTTCCCCACCACCAAAGTTAAACTGACTAGCCTGTAGTTACTGGGCTTATGTTCACACCCTGTTTTGAACAAGGGTGTAACATTTGCAATTCTCCAGTCCTCTAGCATCACCTCCAAGTCTAAAGAAGACTGAAAAATAATGGTCAGTGCCTCTGCAATTTCCACTCTCACTTCCCTCAGTATCCTTGGATGCATCTCATCCAGTCCCAGTGTCTTGTCAACTTTAATTACAGATAGCCTACCAACACTTCCTCCTTATCAATTCTAAACCCTTCCAGTGACTGAATTTCCTCCTCTGTCACCATGGCCTGGGTAGCATCTTCTTCCTTGGTAAAGACAGATGCAAAGTATTCATTCAATTTCTCAGCCATGCCCCTTGCCTCCAGGTGTAAATTCCCTTTTTGGTTCCAAACTACTTCTCCTTTTCCCACCCTCTTACTATTTATGTGCTTCACAGTGATCCTGACCTGCTGCATGCTCTTCCTGGTCTTTAAAGTTTATTTTAAAGTTAGAAGTGTTGGAGAGTGTTGTGTCCATCTTTGGGCACCTTCCCTTCCCCTTACGTGAAAAGACCAGCTGCTGCTTCTTCAGTGCTAGAGGGATTCCTATTGGCTATGCAATAGCATTGAGAAGCCTTTCAAATGGACTTCCAAAAAAAAATCTCTTACAAGCTCCTATACCTGTCAATCAAACACACATCCCATTCATACGCCAGTGAGAAAACACTAATCCTACTGAAAAAAATGAAATTCCCTTAAGTTTTCATAAAGTTATGAAAGTAAACACACATCCACTCAAAAACCGGATCAAAGACAGATAATCCCACTATAACCTGATGAAACTGTAAAGCACACAAAACTCTCAGTCTGCTGGACAACTGTGTAAACAATCCCATGCTGTGCTCAGGCCATTAGTCATTTTGAAACCCAGCCAAGCATTCATAAAGATTCCAGCTACATCAAGAAAGCATTACAGCTCAATACAATGGATCTTCTTGAAATTGAAGGAATAGATGGCTAGGTTTTTTTTTCTAAGCTACGGCAGTCTGGACATTAAACTCAATGTTCAAATCAAGACAAGCGTGTTCCCAAGCACTCTTTTCAACTGTTTTGAATGCATAAGAGCCCCTTTTCCAATTGGAAAAGTACTCTAACACATTTCAATACTCACACATGCTGGCTACCCGTGGAAGTCACTACATTTTAATAAATCATCACACAACATCTCACACAGCTCTGCCAGTGGCCACTGCAGCGCATGTCTCACTCCAGGGCTTGAGCGCAAAAATCAAGGCTGGCACTGTACTGATGGAGCACTGCAGTGTTGGAGGTGCTATCTTTCGGATGAGATGTTCAGCTGAGGCCCAATCTGCCTGCTCGTGTGGATGTAAAAGATCCCATGGTGCTGTTCTGTAGAAATGCAGGAGAGTTCTCCCCGGTGTCTTGGCCAATATTTATCCCTCAATCAACATCGCAAAAAAAAAACACAGGCTATATGGTCATCATCATATTGCATTTTGTGGGACTTTGCTGTGTGCAAATTGGCTGCTGGAGTTTCCAGCATTATGGCAGTCACGACACTTCAAAAGTATTTCATTGGCTGTCATGTATTCAGATGTCTGGTGTTCATGAAAAGAGCTATATAGATGCAAACCTTTCTCTTTGTTTTTTCCTTGTTGGTAGTCTACTGCTGTTCATGCAGACTCACTACCACAGGCTGACTACAATCATTCCCGTTCACTATAGAAACCAGCTTCCCCAGTGATTGGGAAATCTTTTGCCCACATTGAGGCTGACAAGTTAAGTCATTTGGACTGGGCTTTGTAGCAAATTGAAAACCTGGATTTGCACCTGGTCTAAGTACAACACAAAGGTGAGGGTTGTAGCACTGGGAACTGGAGGGGACTGGTTCCAGCCTACAGGGCACACAGGAGAGGGTGTGATGGGGGGGCTTCTGTTAGACAGTTTATTTATACCATCAGTGTGGAGTGCAGTGTACCACAATAGAAATGTATATTTATATCATGCCTTTAATGTGGCAAAATGAGTGCTATCAGACAAAATTTGACAGAAGGCGATGTTAGGACAAGTGCCCAAAAGCTTGGTCAAAGAGGTAACTTTTAAGTAGTGATTTGACAGGAAAGAGAGTTGGAGAGATGGAAGATTTAAAGAGGGAACATTAGATCTTAGAGAATTGAAGTCACAGCTGCCAATGGTAGGGCAATAAATGGTGGGCAAGAAGCCCTATTTGGAGGAGTGCCGATATGTCTGAGAGTTGTAGGGGCTGCAGGAGGTTACAGAGATAGAGAGGGCTGTAGGGCTGGAGGAGATTATAGACATAGGGAGTGTTGTAGGGGTTGGAGGAGATTACAGAGATGGAGAGGGCTGTAGGGCTGGAGGAGATTATAGATATAGGGAGTGTTGTAGGGGCTGCAGGAGGTTACAGAGATAGAGAGCGCTGTAGGGCTGGAGGAGATTATAGACATAGGGAATGTTGTAGGGGTTGGAGGAGATTATAGAGAAAGTTGTAGGGGTTGGAGGGGATTACAGAGATAGAGAGGGCTGAAGGGCTGGAGGAGATTATAGATATAGGGAGTGTTGTAGGGGTTGGAGGGGATTACAGAGATAGGGTGAGTGGCCATGGGGAGATTAAAATTGTGGCATTGTCAATGTTATGAATATTTAATTTTATGATTCGTATGTTTTCGGAGTATAAATTTTAGTCTGGGATATGAAATTTTTAAATGTAAGATAAATAAAAACACCTGGTTTAAGAAGCTGGTAAAGAAATCTAAAGTAATTGCAAATCAAAGAGTGGCTTATGTTTTTTTCATTGGGTGATGGTGGGAAGTTTTGGGAACTGAACAATGGGCTATCTCTCTGAGCTTCTTTGTGGAGACGGGGTGTCTACAGCTGCCTCAACAAGCGGTTGAAATTATTCATATAGTTTCCCAAAGGGGAAGCTTGGTAATTGGAGATAATTGGTTGAAATCTCTATCTGGGACATCCCAGGCTCGCCAGATGCCATGGGGATAGGTTGCAGGGAGGTGTTTTTTTTTTGGTTTTGAGTTTTATCTGTGAGAGTTCTTACAGAAGGAGCTGGTTGGTGCCTGGGAGCAGAGAGAGAGAGAAAACTGCCAGCAGCTGGTGCTTAGAAGCAGCTGGAACAAGTAGCAGAGGGCTATCAGGGACCAGGGGTGTTTCTGACCCAAAGTCACTGAGCAAGGAAGCAAGAGGCCCTATGATAGAACTGGGGAGTCCACACTCATGAGGTGTTGAAGGAGAGTAGGAGGGTTCGCCTAGCTAGATGTCAATTGTAGGATTCCAAGAAATCTCATACCTTGGAGAAAAGCAGGAACATGGAGGAGAATCAAAGTGAATTCCTGAGAGCTGTGGCACACCTTGGTTTGGTTGTAGAAGAAGAGAAGGATCCCTCAAGATCCTGTAAAGTATAGGGGAATGCTTGGGTGGAAACAAAACTAGGATGAGGGGTGTTCTGTTGAAATCTTTGAGTTTAAAGTATAAGTGTTTATGAAAGATAGTGTTGTTAGTACTGCCTGCTTTTGTTAATTCTTGTATAGTAACGGTTTTTGTTTCAAACAGCACTGTGGGTATACCTACACCACATGGACTGTAGCGGTTCAAGAAGGCAGCTCACCACCACCTTCTCAAGGGTAACTGGGGATGGGAAATAAATGCTGGCCCAGCCAGCAAAGCCTACATCCCATGAATGAATTAAAAAAACAGCCAGATGGGGAGACACCTGATTGAAGTTTTCAAGCTTCTATAGGGGTGTAAATAATTTTGTTTGATGCAAATTGCTTGGCATAAGGACAGACCAGGGATGGTTTGAGCTGTTTCACACAGGGCAGTGCGTGTGAGGAACGCAAGGTGACCTCAGGAGGAAGAGGACAGTGGAGGTGGGTCGTGCCAGGGTGGAGCAGGCTTGGGGAGCTCAGGGTTCTTGAGTTTCAGACCAGCCTGACTGGATTCCCACTCACCAGCTTCTCTCCGCCAATCTCTCTCTAGTCGAATAAAGAGGTTCCCAAGTTCCACCGATGTCACCAACCCCTTGTGTTCACCTGTCGGTGGAGCTGCTGCATTTCCATTAATAATAACTAATCAGTTTCTTACACTTGCCTCAATTCTCCACTGTTACTCTTGTCCAGCTCTTCAAATCGATCATACAGGCGGCAGATGTGAGCCTTAGAAACTGGAAGAATGAACATAGGAACATCAGACTGTTGTCATTAAGTGAGTCATCTGTATGACCCCTTTCAGTGTTTAAAAAAATACATTCTTCCTGGAATCTTGCAAAAAACTGATTAACGCTTTAAATCCTTTAAATTAACGCTTTGCAGTTATGCTGCAATATAACAATGGGCCAACTTTGCCCCAGTCTATTCACCCCCAGTGGTCAAACTGCTTCCCAATGTATAAAGTATTACTGTACCAAATTCCCTCTTTTTCTATACAATACTAGAGAATTACTCTACTTCCCATTCCCCAGAACATAAGGAATAGCAGCAGCAGTAGGCCACTCAGCCCTTCAAGCCTGCTCCATCATTCAATAGGATCACGGTTGATCTGATTGTGGCTTGAACTCCACCTTCCTGTCTGTTCCTCATAACCCTCGACTCCCTTGTCGATCAAAAATCTGTCTAACTCAGCCTTGAATATACTCAATGACCCAGCCTCCACTGCTCTCTGGGGGAGAGAATTCCAAACACTAACTACCCTCTGAGAGAAAAAAATTCCTCCTCACCTCCGTCTTAAACGGGAGACCCCTTATTTTGAAACTTTGCCCTCTTGTTCTAGATTCCCCCACGAGGGGAACCATTCTCTCATCACCTACCCTGTCAAAGCCCCTCAGGATCTTCCATGTTTCCAAAAGATCACCTCTCAGTGTTCTAAACGCCAGTGTGTATAGGCCCAACCTGCTCAACCTTTCCTCATAAGACAAGCCCCTCCTCCCATTGGAAGGGCAAAATGGTCCTCAGTCTGGAGAATGCCAATGTATCTGCCCTCTTCCAATGGGCTTTACTGCTTCCCAGTCTGATGGATCAAAATCTTTCCTGTTTAACCCTATAAAAGAAAGAGTTTGCATTTATATATCCCCTCAGGATTTCCAAAAGCACTTTACGACCAATACAGTACTTTTTAACCTGTAGTCACTGTTGTACTGTAGCAAATGTCGCACCCAAATTGTGCACAGCAAGCTCCCACATATAGCAATGTGATAATGACCAGATAATCTGACCTTTTCATGACGTTGGCAAGATGAGGGTTAATCCCCTTTTGAAATAGTGGCCACAGGGACCTAACACATGTTCCCGAGGGGGCAGGCTGAGTTTCGATTTAACGCCCCCTCCAAAAGGCAGCACCTCCAACAGTGCAGCACTCCCTCAGCGAGGGGCCAGTCTGGATGACATCAGGTCTCTGGGGTGGGGCTTGAACACATGACTTTCCTAACTCAAGAGATTGGACTGTACTGACCAAAACAAAATGTAGCTTCGATTGGAGGCTTTTCAGGGAGTGAAACAGCTCCTTCCTCCAACATAATCAACCATGATCAGGGAGATAAACCACGGGTTGCCTAATATTTCCAGGCCACGGGGCAGGCTTTGCTCTCAGCCTGCCTACACAGGCCCGAGAGGCAATTTGAAGCTTGTTGATGTCCCTGAACCCTTCACCCCCGCCTCCGGTGATTGTGAAGGTTTATGACCAGTGAGTAACTCAATGAGCACAAAGTACATTTGTGATAGTTCCAGCGTTGCTGCTGGAGCTTTGAGTTTCCTGCAGCAATATAAACAAGATAAACTGGAGGCCCCAGCAATAGGGTAAAGAGTATAAAACAGAATAGCAGCAGCTGCAGTGAGAAAATACAGGTTCACTAAAGTTAACTAAATCCTCTAACTAGCCACTCCTCTTAATCACTATGTGTGGGATCTTGCCATTCAGAAAAACAACTACTGCATTTGACTATACGACAGTCGCTGGACATCAAAGTGCACACAAAATAGTCGATGATGGTGCATGATTGTTTCCCCTCATTTCCCCCTCTTCCAAGTCCCAAATTACAGGATATTCCCCCTCCCCACTCTGCCCCCCCCCCGCACACACACCTTTTGTACCCTTGGCTGTGCGTTGCTACCCTGGCGTCTGATGGTTATCGGACTCTGGTGACTTGAGCACAAGGACCTGGGGACAGCACACACAGTGCAGCACTGCCAGAGGTGCCGTCCTTTAGACGAGAAGTGCCCAGGAGGAAAGAGTTAGTAAAACTCAGGGATGAAGGGCACCCAGTGAAACTTGTCCGAGCTGATATTGCGAGCCTTAGAAGCGGAATTCCAATCCTTCTGATTTTTACTGGGCTTTGAACAGTTTGAACCGACCTTTCTTTCTGGGTGGCTGGAGGGAAGAGATTCTTTGGCCACTATTTCGGACGAGCAGGGGGGCGAGTTCTCCCTGGTGTCCTGGCCAATACTTATCCCTCAACCAACATCTGGACGAAACGACAGTCTGGTCAAGGCTACCTTGCTGCTTGTGGGATCTTGCTGTGCGCAACCTGGCTGTCAATGTTCCCACTTCAACAAGTACTTCATTGTCTGTAAAGCGCCTTGAGACAAATCCTCAAAAGTAAAGGGATATAAATGCCAAGTATTCTTCACACCACCACCCTAAACCATAGAACCACAGAACACTACAGCACAGAAAACAGGCCATTCGGCCCTTCTAGTCTGTGCAGAAATATTATTCCGCTAGTCCCACTGACCAGCACCTAGTCCATAACCCGCCAGATCTCTCCCATCCATGTATCTATCCAAAACCCTGTTGCCAAGCTCCTACCTGAAGTTTAAAATTCCTTCCCCCAATGCTCTGCTGTTGAAGAATTCATACTTTGTAGTTTTTTTTTCACACACACTAAAGCCCACATCGCCCGAGCCCATTTTGCCCAAGTCTTTCAAGCCTCAAAATTTCAACACAACGAGCTAAGCTTCTCCCAAGTGCTGAGAGAGAGAGAGAGAGAGAGACATTCGCGTGGGGCGGTGGAAAGCAGAAGGATTGCAGTCCAGGTTCTGAAGTGTGAATACATTCACCGCTTCAACCCGCTCCTGAGTTTGCAACGCACAGCAGGAAATCTAGTGGAGCAGTTCCCAGCTGAACAGGCAAACACATAAATGCAATCTCCTGACTGTTACCCGGTCACTTACAGCCGGTCTCCTGTATAATCTCGTGCAGATCCTCAATTTTGGAAAGGTGAGAGGAATAGGAACCCATGTTGCAGCCTGCGCTCCCTCCTTCAGACACTTTGGGAACACTCCACACTCTGGACTCAATTTCACAGCACACATGACCCGCCCTGCCGGTGGGACTGATATTTTCACCCTCCAATGACAGGACTTCCCCCACTCCCGCGGCAGTTTACTGAGGCATCAGCTGTTTGGGTGGTGAAAGGAGGGAGATGGGGCAGCTGATGCAGGGCCGGGCTCTCTGATGTAGCTGCCCGACTGTGACCCTGAAACTTCAACAAGGTTTCGAGCACACAGGTCGCTCGCTCTCAGAGCTCCCTCTGCTCGTTCACAATGTGTTCCTTTTTACTGCTGCTGTCTTGTCTAAACCCGTGAGGCTGGGAGGCAGTCACTCCACACTGCTGACCAACTGTGGACTCTAAAGCAGCTGCATTAATTCAGAGGCTGTGTGAAGAGAAAGCAAAGCATCAGCTTTTCCTTTGTTAACTGTGTTCCTGACAGAACAGTTCCAAATTGTCAAATCCCAGTAAAAATCCGCCATAGCGATACCAGTAATACCGGGAGCTGCTTTCCAAGGGCAGATAAATGGCAGATGAAATTTAACCCTGAAAAGTGTAGGGTGATACCCTGTGGAGAGAATAATTTGACAAGGAAGTATTCAATGAACGGCATGGCACTAGGAAGTTCTGAGGAACAAAGGGACCTTGGAGTGTGTGTCCATAGATCTCTGAAGGTGGAGGGGCATGTTAGTGGGGTGGTGAAAAAGGCATATCGGATACTTGCCTTTATCAATCGAGGCATAGATTACAAAAGTAGGGAGATCATGTTGGAGTTCTTTAGAACCTTAACAAGACAGAATTACCTGGAAAAACTCAGCAGGTCTGGCAGCATCGGCAGAGAAGAAAAGAGTTGACGTTTCGTGTCCTCATGACCCTTCAACAGAACTTCCCTTGGTGAGGCCACAGCTGGAGTACTGTGTGCAGTTCTGGTCGCCACATTATAGGAAGGATGTGATTGCACTGGAGGGGGTGCAGAGGAGATTCACCAGGATGTTGCCTGGGATGAAACATTTAAGTTATGAAGAGAGGTTGGATAGACTTGGGTTGTTTTCGTTGGAGCAGAGAAGACTGAGGGGCGACCTGATCGAGGTGGACAAAATTATGAGGGGCATGGACAGGATGGATAGGGAGCAGCTGTTCCCCTTAGTTGAAGGGTCAGTCATGAGGTGACATAAGTTCAAGGTGAGGGTCAGGAGGTTTAGGGAAAACTTTTTTACCCAGAGGGAGGTGACAGTCTGGAATGCACTGCCTGGGAGGGTGGTGGAGGCGGGTTGCCTCACATCCTTTAAAAAGTACCTGGATGAGCACTTGGCACATCATAACATTCAAGGCTATGGGCCAAGTGCTGGTAAATGGGATTAGGTAGGTAGGTCAGGTGTTTCTCACGTGTTGGTGCGGACTCGATGGGCTGAGGGCCTTTTCTGCACTGTGTGATTCTGTGATTCTGTGAGGTGCACAAGACCAGTTTGGACAAGTTTTACTGGTCCCCTTCATTTCCTGGTTTCACTGTCTGGCTCCTCCTTTACCCTTCAGTGTGTCAGCCTTGGCCCAATGGGTGTCTCTCCCATCATCTGAACCTGAAAGTCATGAGGTCAAGTCCACACAGCGGAGGCTTCAGCACAAATTCTAGGCTGGCACTTCAGGGCAGTGCTGAGGGAAGTGCTGCACTGTCAGAGGCGCTGCCTCTCAGGTAACACGTGCGCTGAGCTCCTGCCTGTTCTCTCAGGTGGATGTGAAAGATCCCATGGCACTATTCGGGAACTCCCCGCAGTGTCCCGGATGACATTTATCCCTCAGCCAACATCACAACCGCAGATTACCTGGGCATTATCACCTGGCTGTCTGCGGGAGCTTGCTGTGCACAAATTGGCAGCCACATCTCCCACATTACAGTGGTGACTACACCTGAAAAGGATTTCATTGGCTGTAAAGTGCTTTGGGGAGTCTGATGAAAGGAGTGGTATAAAGATCGCTGATTCATTGGGGGGGGGGGGGCGTTGGGCAGAACCACCAGGAACCCCCACCCTCCCCCCTCTGACTATGCCCCCACAAAAGGGCTGTGTGTAAACGTTGCCGTGGAATGTTGTTAGCTTCTCGACTACATACAGCGTCACAGTCAAGCAAGATTCCGCCACCTTTTGGGTGCGATCGCCAGGCGGATGATCAGGAGCTGGAACCCCGGCAGCTCTTTAGCGTTAACTCTCCCCACCTCCGAAACCCAGGTTACGCGGCTGACTGCAGCTCCCCCTCCCCCTCCCCTCCCCAGTCACTGCCTCAGCTGAGATCAGACCTATCAGCACAGTTCAGGGTCAGAGTGGGGGTAGGGGGCTATCTGGAACTCGCTGCGTATGTCTCTGCAGCGCAAAGAGTGGTGCAAATATCTACCAGAGCATCCAGGAGAGCTCACAGAGTGTGGAAGTATCAGCTGGAGATAAAGGTCAAGATCCAGAGATGGAATTAAACTTTCTGGCCGGTCAATGGGATTAGGTGGGTGGGTAGGTCAGGTGTTTCTCACGTGTCGGTGCAGACTCGATGGGCCGAAGGACCTCTTCTGTGCTGTGTGATTCTGTGAGTCTCTCCTGGCTGTGGTCGGCAGGACAGCTTCTGGACAGGAAAAGGAGCAAATTCAGCGTCCACAAAGCTTTTGTCCTGTGATGTTACAGAACAGGAAAGCGTTTCAGGGAAACTTAACAACAGAGCGTCTTTACGGGGAAGATCATAGCGTAGTGGTAACGTCACTGGGCTAGAGACCCAGGCTAATTCTCTGGGGGGACATGGGTTCAAATCCCAACCCGAGGAATTTAAATTCGGTTAATCAAATTTGGAATTGAAAGCTAGCCTCAGTGCAGTTGTTGTAAAAACCCATCTGGCTCCCCCTAGGGAGCCTTTCCTGCTCTGACCCATAGGGTGGGGGTCAACATCGAGTCCAGGATTTGGCTCTTAGCTGCCCCTGGGCAATGGCCGAGCAAGCCATGTGGTTGAAGGGCATTAAGGGCAACAGATGCTGGTGATGCCTACGTTGTGTGAAAGAATAAACAGGAATGCACAAAGCTTTCATTATAGTAAAATACCATTAAATTTGACATCTGGCCTCAAAAGATAGTGATATTGGAACAAGTGATCCATATAGGAATAAGTTAAAGGAGGAGAGAGAGGTTTAGAGGGGAGGTGGTGGAGGTGGAGGTGGAGGGGAGGTGGAGGTGGAGGGGAGTAGGGAATCCAGAGCTCAGGGTCTGCTCTTGACCTGGAAACCACATGGACAGCGTCACAAAACCAAACACGAGCAATATAGATGGGAACGTCACATCTGGTTGCTCCCTCATACAAGGCCTTGGAGCACCCTGGAGGCTGGGCTTATCGATGAGGACACAGTGCAGCTTGAGAGACAATAAACAATAAACAAGTGCTTCTGAACTGACAACCAGAATCTACAGGGGCTGTCACTGTCAGCCAGCACTTTGCACACAGCGAGATCCCAAAAACAGCAACTCTGATTGAATCTGTTTTTTTATTTTGCTTCCCCACCCCCCCACCCCCCCTCCAGCCTGCTTTGGGGACATAACGTTGGACCCGACACCAGGAAAACCCTCGTCTCTTCATCGAGCTGCCCTTCTGGAGCTTTTAGGTTAGCTCAGTGGCCTCACTGAGAGCGCAGACGCCCGGCACACCCTCTCACCGTGGCCTACATCACGCCCGGAAGCCTGAGGGTGGGGCTTGATCTCAGAAACCCGAATTCAACAACCCGCCGTGGGTTCCAGGTGACCCTGAAAGGGAGGTTGTGAGGAATTGTCCTCCCGAAAAAGAGGTTTTCTTTTTCTCTTCTGCTCGTCCCCCTGTGTCTCTGGGTGACGATCGATGGGCTGAATTTTACCAGCGCCCCCCCGAGCGGCTGGAATGGAGGGAGTGGGGGAGGGGGGATCGGGGAAGCATCAGGAGTTCCCTCACCCTGCTCCCCTTCCGCTGGAGTAGCCCCTGGGTTATTGAAAGGATGAGGCCCACCCCACACAGGCGGGCAGCCAATTTGTACGATTAAGGCCCCAGTGAGGGGCCGTTGAGTGGGGCCGCTGGCGTTTTGTCGATGGCGGTGTGCCCCCCCCACTGCATGGCGAGGCTGCCAACCCTCATGGAGGAGGTCTCCTTGCAGCAGCCCAGGGTGGGTGACCACCGGCCAAAGAGGGAGTCACGGACAGGAGCGGCAAACACGGGGACCCCCCCCCCCATGGAGCATCCCGAGGGGGCTTCCTCTCCGCCCCACAGCCCCCCTGAGTCCTTCAGGTTGAACCGGTTTACCTGGAGGGGGCCCTATTGGTTGCCAGCCTGTCTCAGCAGCCCCCACCCCTCCCAGTGATGGAGCTGCTAGCTGGGAGGCCTCTGCCTGTAAGACCAGTGAATCAGTCCCACTCCTGCAAGTTCAGGTTCCGAAACCCCACTGGGTCCCAACATCAGGCTGCCCAGGCCCAGGGTAAAATCGAGCCCAGTGACTCCTCATAGTGGGTGTTTATGAACGACCAGTAACCGTGGATCTAGCTGCATTATCCCAGCTAATCTGGATCATCCCCCATCCCAGTACTGACTGCAGTGACAGGCAGTAATCTATAATCATTGCTGAGAAAGAGACAATGCTGTCTAAGCTTCACCAGGACAGATTGAAGAATGCCAAATTTCAGAGGGAACAACAATTTATACTGCATGAGAAAAGGGTGCCGATTGGTTGGCAAATTGACTCTGATTGGTCAAGGATTTGCCATGGAGAATACATCAGGGAACGAGTGCCCCCAGCGCTTTTGTTTAAATTTTTAAAAAGTCGCAATGCGTAATAATTTAATCATTGGCCATTCTAATCTCCTCAGAAACAAGCCCCTCCCACATTATCTCAGCCAAATTGGAAATGCTCAACTTGTAAAGGTTGGAAGAGGAAATTGCATTGACATAGCACCTATCGCAATCTCAAAGTCTCCCACGGAGCTTTCCAGCCAATGAGGTGCCTTTGAATGGTAATCGTTATTGTAATGTAGGAAACACAGCAGTCTATTTGTGCACAGCAAGATCCCACAAACAGCAATGCGATAATAATATATTAGAACATCACTCTGATTGAGACCTAATCCAGGCCACAAATCGAACCTGGATTAGTTTGGGTCTGTCTGGTGAGAGTGTCACACCATGTGTTATCTGACTCCCCACCTACAAGGCACAAGTCAGGAGTGTGATGGAATACTCTCCACTTGCCTGGATGAGTGCAGCTCCAACAACACTCAAGAAGCTCGAGACCATCTAGGACACAAGCAGCTAACTCGATTGGCACCCCTTCCACAAACATTCATTCACTCCACCACCGAAGCACAGTGACAGCAGTGTGTACCATTTACAAGATGCACTGCAGAAACTCACCAAGGTTCTTTCGACAGCACCTTCCAAACCCACGACCACTACCATCTAGAAGAACAAGGGCAGCAGACACATGGGAACACCACCACCTGGAAGTTCCCCTCCAAGTCACTCACCATCCTGACTTGGAAATATATCGCCGTTCCTTCATTGTCGCTGGGTCAAAATCCTGGAACTCCCTCCCTAACAGCACCGTGGGTGTACCTACACCACATGGACTGCAGCAGTTCAAGAAGGCAGCTCACCACCACCTTCTCAAGGGGTAATTAGGGATGGGCAATAAATGCTGGCATAGCCAGAGACGCCCACATCCCCGAAAGAATAAAATAAACCCCTGGGGTGAAACATAGAAACTAGGAGCAGGAGTAGGCCATTCAGCCCTTTGAGCCTGCTCCACCATTCAATGTGATCATGGCTGGTCCTCTCTCTCAACACCATCTCTCTCCCCATACTCCTTGGTGTCTTTAGAGTCTAGAAATCTATCTGTTTCCTTCTTAAGTTTATTCAGTGACTTGGCCTCCACAGTGGGCAGTGATCTTAACTCTGAGTGAGAACAGGTTTGGCTCAAGTCCCAGTCAAGGACATCAGTCCAAGTGCGGCTGCCTCACCTGTGCAGTACTCAGGGAATGCTGCACAGTTGGGGGTGCTGTCCTCCAGATGGGACATTTAAACTGAGTCCCTAACTGCTGTTTCAACTGGACAGAAGAAATCCCATGACCAGTTGGGAGACTCCTCCCTGGTGTCCTGGACAATATGTTTTCCTCAATCAACATCACCAGATACGGGTTTTCTGATTGTTATTGTATAATTGTTTGTGGGAGCTTGCTGTGCATAAATTGACCACTGTGATTGCTACATAACAACAGTGAAGACACTTCAAAAGTGTGCCCTTGGCTGTAAAGCACCTTTGGGACATCCCAAAGTGGTGAAAGGTGCTATAGGATGAAAAAACCTGTCTTTAATTTGAACACACCGAGTGTGTGGTATGGGCTGAGTTCCTTTCCTTTAATGTAGAGGCTGCCCCTTTAAACGTGGCATCCTCCCAGCCTGCCTGGGACTTTCTTGCCGGTGTAGGTGATGGGCTACAAGGGCTGTGTCATGGTGGCAGTGCTGCTTCCCCTGTTTCAGACCTCATGGCCGAAGGAGGTGGGCCATGAGCTGAGCTGCTGGGAAACCGGAAGAGGAGCGGCACGAGGCTGAATTGGTCCTGCAGAGGGTCAGCATGGGCACGATGGGCTGAATAGTCTCCTTCAGTGCTGCAGCCAAGCTATGATTCTACGCAGTGGAGGCCTTTACATTTCACGCAGGCGAACATTCTCTCCAATAATCACCGATCAGAAATGAGGGATTGAACTGACTTTCGGGAATGACCTGGGAGTGATAGACCCGAGCATGGGAAGTCAACTCGAGGGTTTCCTGCTTCCTGCTTTTCCTGGATACGGCTCCCTGAGCTGCAGGACTCCCTCCATAACTCACCCAAGGGCTAATTCTTGCTGTGTGACAGAAAATGTTATCAGGTTATTCACCTGGGGAGTGAATCGCAATTCCACCTCGCCTCGCACTTCATCATTAACACATGACAAAAGTGACTACACTTCAACAACACTTGATTGGCTGCAAAGATCTTTGGGACGTCCTAGGGCTGTGAAAGGTGCTAAATAAATGCACATGAACCTGTACCAAGATCTGGGTAGGCCACAACGAGAACATTAGAGGGTGCAGGGGAGATTTGCCAGAATGATTCCAGGGATGAGGGGTTTTAGCTACAAGGTTAGGTTGGTGAAGCTGGGGCTGTTCTCCTTGGGGCAAAGGAGGTTGAGGGGAGACTTGATCGAGGTGTGCGAGACTATAACAGGATTAGATAAAGCAGACAAAGATAAGCTGTTCCCATTGACTGAGGGCACAAGGACTAGGGGGACACAGATTTAAGATTTTGGGTAAGAAATGAAGGGGGGAATATGATGAAGAATTTTATTACACAGTGAGTGTTAAGGAAGGTGCTGGACATGGATACGACCAATGGTTTCAAGAGGATATTGGGTGGGCACTCAGCGGGGGTGGGGGGGGAGGGGCTAGTAAATGCGCAGGGCTACAGGGGATAGAGTGAGGGAATGGGATTGAATGTATTGCCCTATGGAGAGCCGACATGGACTCAATGGGCCAAATGGCCTCTTTCTGTGCCACAATGATTCTACAACTATGATATAGGAAGGTCACACCAGGAATCTTGATGAACTGTGGGCAGTTAGTGCCATCTGGTGGGTATTCAAGAGACTGCAGCATTTCATGTTCCTCTGCAGTCTGGTCACCAAGGGTCAGCAAGACTGTGACTTAGCCCATGACAACGGAACTGTTTCCATGCCAACCTACAATACCAGGAAAAATCTGAGCAACTGCCTCAAAAACAATCCGGCAACCCCAAAACTACCCTAAATGTAAGCTTGTGAAATCTGAAGAGAATGACTCAACACAGAGTTAATGGTAAATGGTCATTCACTCCAAGGGAGCCCAGACACAGGAGGCCTGACTGGGTTACAAGTTTATTCCAGCTCAGGGCTCGTCCAGCCCATAATATTTTCTTATGTCGACGAGTTAGTAAATAGTTCAAACTTCTGTTCTTCATCTTATGAAGATGTGTTGGCTGGAATTTTCCAGCCCCTGTTGGCATTGGGCAGTGGGATGGACAATATGACGAGAATGTCAATTATCGATTCCACACCGGTGATGGTGTCCGTGGGCAGCCAATCCCGCTGGAGGCCGGTGTGAACCCAATTTACATCCCGGGATGCAAAGTAACGCCTGACCGGAATTGTGTCCCTCCCCCTCCCCAACACCATCTTTACCATTACTCCAGCAGGAAAACACACTGACCCAGAACACATCTGGACAAGAGGGACGTGAAGAAGTCGGGACTCACTGTTAGGGCCTCACTCAGATCGCGGACGTCCGAGGAGCAGAAGAGCCCTACAGCTGCCGGACGCTGGAGGAATACGTGCATCACGTGCTGGGTGAAGCAGCTCACGGGAGGTGGGAGGTCTCCGTCGATGTCTGGGGTCTGATTCAGGACATCACAGTCTCGGCCGTGGATGATCAGTGGGTGGGGGAGGGGGGCGGAGAGGAAGGTCCAGCTGTGAGTGAGAGAGAAAGGGTGGGGGTTCGGGTGGGGGTTGGGAGGTGTCTTGTTTCTTGTTTTTTTGCTTTAATGATGCACACAGGCCGTTGACATTGTAGCTGAGCTAACTTTATTGATAACACATTTTCTTAACATAAACTCATATCTGCAGTAACTAAACTCTATCAAGAAAGACTCCAACATGGGCTATCTGACCTTCAATCCCAGGTCAGGTGATCCCATATATAATACAAAGTACCGTATAGTATCTAATACTGGAGCTCATAACCACAATCAGCTATTATCATGACATTTCCCTTTTTAAAAAAATACTTTTATACACTCAAGTACACAAAGTCTCTTATCTATTCTTTCTCACTCTGTGTTTTGTCTTTTACTCATCTCTGTACCTCTGTGGCTTTTTTTCACAATTCCTCCACTGGATGTTCTGAACGGTGACAGAAGTGATTTTGAAGGACAAGGGGCCTTCTCCAGCTCTGTGTCACTATCAGCCCTTGGAAAGTTTTCAGGACTCTCAGGCTTTGTCTGGTTATCTGTTGCTTCACTGGTGTATTCTGGATTTTGATCTTCAGCTACACTTCCTGGTTCAGAGCAGTGTTGTGTTTCATTTGTTTTCTGTAAGAATTTCTAGCTTCTCCTGTGCTGTTGTCCGTTTGGAGTCTGCACTATGTAAGACCTTGGTTCTCCTGTGATTCCTGCGACAACAGCAGGATTCCAGATCCCTTCATGCTGAATCCTCACTGTCTCTTCCATGTTCAGGTCAGGCAGAGGTCGGGCACCTCAATTGAAGTCCTGTTTCTGTTTTTGCTGTCTCAGTTTGAGCAGGTCCTACATGCTGTAGCTCACTGGCTGTGGAAGTAACAGTAGGGGTGCAGTTGGAAGCCGAGTTCTTAGTCTTCTCCCCCTCAGGAGCTGTGCTGGAGATGATCCAATGCCCTGTAATGGAGTATTCCTGAAATCCGCAGAGCTAGGTGGGGGTCTCTTCCATCTGCCTTTGCCTTCTTCAACAGGTGTTTCAGGGTCTGCACAGTGCGATCCACCATTCCATTGGATTGTGGATATTTGGAACTTGATGTGATGTGGCAAAACTCCCAATCCTGAGCAACTTTGTGAAACTCAATACCTGAGCATTGTGGACCGTTATCTTCAGATATGTCGTGGCAGCAAACATTGATTTCAATGATTTATTACAGTGATGCTCTTACGATCATTTCTCAGCAGCACAGACTCAAGAAAACATTGAGTAATAATCTCCTGCTAGTCGGTGCTCACTGTTGTCAAATGTGAATAAGTCCACTCCAATTTTCTGCCAGGGCCTCTCTGGAACACTGTATGGTTGAAGTTCTTTTTGTTATGATTTACTGTACTTTTGGCACACTGCACAGGCATCCACCATTTCGCTGATTTGTGCTCCCATTCCAGGCCAATACATTACATCTCGAGCTCCTCTCCTGCATGTCTCTGTGCCGAGGTGACTTTCATGTATGTGCTGCAGCATTGCTTTCCTCAGTGTTGCAGGAATTACAATCTTTTCTCCCTTGGAAAGTGTTCCTCCTGCTACATGAAGTTCCTCATAAAGGTTCCAGTCCTCTTGTACAGCAGTAGGGGCTCCGCTCCGGTGTGTGGGTCAGTCAGTTTCCACAATCTGCTGCCGTTTTCTCAGGGTGGGGTCGTTTTTGGTCATTTCCCTGATCTCACCCTTACAGCCACAGTTAAGTTCTTTGTCAGTGTGTGAACCTGTGCTTCTGTTTCTTTATCCTCTTTCTCCATGATGGGTAGGGTATGTACATGACAGAGTGTTTGTGATATACATTTTCTTGCCCAGTTTGTATTTAACTCTGAACTGGTACTTCTGCAGACACATTAGTAAATATTTGGATTCTTGATGGTGCACAGTTCAGAGGCTTTTTAAATATAGCTTCCAAAGGCTTATGATCAGACTGTAACTCCATATCTTCACCATAGACAAACTGGTGGAAGCGTTCTAGGTCAAATGCATTTCTTTCTCTATTTGGACACACCACTGCTGTGTTTCAGTCATTACCTCTGAAGTGTATGTCACTGGTGCCTCATTTTGCAAGAGGACAGCTCCCAGGCCAGTCTTTGAAGTGTCAACTGAGATCTTGACCGGCTGACTGACATTGTAATACTTTAACACTGGTTCCTGGGTTAATGTTCTCTTCAGACTGGTCAAAGCTTCCTGGTGACTTTGTTCCCAGTGCCATTCCACATCATTTTATAGAAGTTCTCTGAGAGATGCTGTCAGCTCTGACATGTTTGGAATGAAGGTCACCATTCCCAAAAACCTCTCCAGGTCTTTCTTACATTCTGGGGGAGGCATGTTCACGACTGATTCGATTTTACTCAGGTCCGGCTTCGGTCCCTTGCTTGATAGCTCACGTCCCATGTACTTGATGTCATGAAGATCTATTTTTCACTTTTCCTTCATCAACTTGAGGTTCCTTTCTGGCCAGTACCTGCCTCAGTCTGTGGTCTTGTTCTTCTTGTGAGGCTCCCCAGACCAGCACATCATCGATGTAGGTTTCCATGCCCTCTAACCCTTCAAACAGCTGCTTCACTGTCCTGTGGAACACCTCCAGAGCTGAATTAACACCAAAAGGTAAGCGTAAAAACCTGTATCGCCTGTATGGTATGTTGAAGGTACAGAGATAGGAGCTGCATTCCTCAGTGTCAGAAGACTGCCAGAAGACTGAACTCACATCCAATGTTGAATGGTATTTAGCATCAGCTAGTTTACCTGTGATCTCTTCTACTGTGGGCTGTTGGTAATGCTCTCTTTGTACTGCCTGGCTTAGATCTCTGGGATCCAGACAGACTCGCAGATTCCTATCTGAATTTTCTACAATTACAATTGGATTAACCCACTTTGTCGGTTCTTCAATTTTCTTGATGATGTGAAGTTTCTCCATTCTGTCCAACTCTGCTTTCAGTCACTTTCTCAGCATTACTGGTATTTTCCTGGCGGGTGTATTTTGGGTGTCACAGTTTCGTCAATCTTGATAAAAGCAAAATATTGCAGATGCTGGAAATCTGAAACAAAAACAGAAAATGTTGGAAAAACTCAGCAGGTCTGGCAGCTTCCTCAGACCTCTGAAGAAGGGTTATTATGGACTCAAAATGTTAACTCTGTTTCTCTCTCCACAGGTGCTGCTAGACATTCTGAGTTTCTCCAGCATTTTCTGTTTTTGTCAATCTTGATGGTGTTGGTGTGTTCTCCTTTTAGACTGTCCTGGAACACATCTTTATACTTACTCAGGATGTCATCAGTGGTGATGATCATTATTCTCTTGATTAGCTTCAGATTTGCACAAGCTTTGATTCCAAGAATGGGTTTTGCATCAGTTTTCACCACTATGGATGGAAGTGCTTTAGACTGTTATTTGTAGTTCACTTTAAGTGTGAACTTGCTTTCTACAGTAATGTTTTCACCTGTATAAGTTGACAGCTTCACTTTTGTTTTAGTTAGCTGTTCTTCTTTGCTTATTTTACGATTCAGGCTTATGGGAATAACATTCGCTTGTGCACCTGTGTCAAGCTTGAAATTCACCATCATGTTGGCAATTTTTAAATCAACCTTCCATTCGTCTTCTTTGGAATTTGTTGTTACTGCACCAACGAGAAGTTCAATTTCAGTGTCTGTGTCAACATCTGCAATCGTGTGCACTTCCTTTGATTTACACATCTTAGCGAAGTGATTTAGTTTATCACAGTTCTTACACTGCTTTACATAGGCTGGACAACTACATGGTAAATGCTCTGTTCTGCATCAGCTGTATTTAAATGTTTTAATAGCAGTTTTGTTCTTTTTACCTTCAGGCTGTCTATTTGTTCTTTCCTGAGGCTGTTTCTGTTTAACTGCATCTAGTTGCTTGACCATGTGCAGCTTATCATCTTCTGTCATCTGTTTAATCTAGCATTTCATTATCTCTGCCGCTCTGCAGATATTTATTACTTTCTCCAGCATGAGATTAACTTCTCTCAAAAGCTGTTCTCTCAAAGAGTCATTTGTGATCCCACAAATTATTCTATCTCAGGTGAATGATTCTTCAAACTCTCCAAATTCTCATGATTTAGCTCATTTTCTCAGCTCAGTTACTTACTGATTAATGTTGTCACTGCCTTGCAAGTGTGTAAAAAATCGGTATCTTTCATACGTGATGTATTTCTTAGGGCTGCAGCAGGGTTTGAATTTTTTCATTATTTCAAGTCATTTTGTTTCTCATCACTTTCAAATGTGAATGTGTTATAGACTCCTAGGTCTTCTTCCCCTGCTACGTGCAGAGAGATGGAAGAATGTACCTGAGGGTATTTTTTATCCCTACCCATCACTGTGAGGTAAAGTTCGAATCGCTGCCGGAACCTCCTCCACATTTTGGTGAGATTTCCCTCCAAACTGAACTCTAGTGGTCTCAGAACCTCCATTGTTGCATTTAGTTTACTTCTGACACCATGTCTTGTTTGTTTCTCTTTTTAATGGTGCACACAGGCCATCAACATTGTAGCTGAGCTAACTTTATTGATAACACATTTTCTCAACATGAACACATATGTGCGGTAACTGAATTCTATCAAGACAGGTGCTATCTGACCTTCAACCCCCAGGTCAGGTAACCCTGTATATAGTACAGAGCACCGTATAGTATCTAATACTAGAGTCCACAACCACAGTCAGCTATAATCATGACAAAAGGAGGGAATAAGGGGTGAGGAGGGGTTTACAGGGGAGAATGCAGCAAGTGGGATGGTAGATGTAAAGGGGAAGGAAAATGTAAGGGAAGGAGTTCAGAGGAGGGAAGATGTCTGGGTGGGTGGGGAAGGGGGGGAGGAAGGAGTTTGGAGGGGGCAAGGAGTTGAGAGGGAGGATGGTGTCCAGGGGGAGGAGGGTGCTCAGAGGGAGCACCGAGTCTGGGGGGAGGAGGGAGTTCAGAGGGGGGAAGGAGCGCAGGGGGAGGAAGGTGTTGGGGGAGAGGAGGGAGTTCAGGAAGGGAAAGGAGTCTGAGAGGTGGAGGTAGTTTAGAGGGGCGAAGGAGTTTGGAGGGATAAGGAGTTCAGGGAAAGAAGGTGTCTGGGGAGAGCGGGGGGAGGGCAGAGGGAGGAAGGAGTCTGGGTCGAGGAAGGAATAAGGGTGGAGGAGGAAGTAAGGGTGGAGGACAGAGTAAGGGGTGAGACCTGTCTAGGTGAACATGCAAGGGAGGGGTCTGTGGAGTTGATGACTGCCTCCTGGAGAGTGAACTGAGGGTGGGTGTGGGAGGAGGAAATGGTGAGTATGAGAGGGGGCAGATAGAGCCAGAAGGGTGGGAGGGAGTGGTAGAAGGGACAGCGAGGGTGGTTGGTGGGGACTCGGAGGCAGACACGGACCCTGGGAGTGGGAAGGAGGAGGTCAGTCAGATCAATGTGGATGGGGGTGGGATTCTCAGGAAGGTAGGGAATGTACATGTTCACCTGGACATCCTGGAAAGAAAAGGGTTCAGGCTGGTAAGTGACGGTGGGGAGGTGGAAGGTGATTCCAAGGGGTGCCGGGGACCTCACACCAACCTCCTCCTGCTGTAGACTGTGTCCATGTGGTGACAACCAGATTGTGAACGTGAGCCTCAGGTGTGTGTCTCTGGGCTGGTGCAGGGTGTGGGTAAGTGCGGTGATGGGTTTTACAGGCTGTTTCAATGGAGGAGGTGTCCTCTTGGCTGGAGGTGAGGACCGGGATGGAGCAGAGGGACTGGCTGGCTGAGAGTGTCGTTCGCTTGGCAGAGCTCCCTGTGAACCAAAGTAGAGATAATGAGTGCATGGCAGCAGAATCAAAAGCAGGAGAGAGAGCACTCACATTTACATTGAGAGGGATGATGTGGTGCAGGATCCTCATGAGGGTGTTCACATCCAATCTCACCCACACCACAGGCAGGGTCCATGTCCTCACCACTCAGCACAATGGTCGCTCCTCAAAGGGAGTGAGGGGTCTAATGTGGGCCAGTCCACCCCCCCCGGTCTGGGACCTCTCCCTGCTGCTGTGAGCCAGCTTCTCCTGCATGAAAACAGCTGGAGAGAGTGTGAGCAGGACACATGGCACTGAGTTAGTGTGGTGAGAGGAGCCGTGGACAGGATGTGGATGTCAGCTCCAGAGGGTATGAGCCTGATGGAGATGTGAGGGTGTGTGTGAGAGTTAGTGGTGTTGTCCCTTGAGGTGTGAGATCCCTGTGGGTGTGTGCTGGGTTTGTGAGTGTGTGAGTTGAGAGTGATGAGGTGGTTGATTTACCCTGGTGGACAGATGTAACCATTCATCCTCTTCCTGCACTGGATGGCTGACCTGCTCTGTGCTCCAGTGGCACTGACCACTGCTGCCATCGCCTCCCAGGCTGGGTTGATGTCTCTGGACCTCCTGTGGCCAGAGTGGGAGTAGAGGACATCGCGGTGCCTTCCACTGCAGCCAGCAAGCACCCCAGAGAGGCATCTCTAAATTTGTGGGCTGCCATCTTCTTTGTTTTCAGGGCCAAATATCACCCGGAGCAGTCCTGGTCTGGAGACAGTGGGCGGCGCTCTGGTTTAAATATGGCGCCTGGAGCGAGGAAATGCTGAGGTCACAGCAGGGCAGGCAAATCCGAGCCTGTCCAGTGTGTTTCCCACAAATGTATTATTAATGAGGCGGGAGTGGAACAACGCAGAGTGAAAACCAACCATTGCGGCCGGCGGGTAAATTAACTTCTTTCCCACCCGCTACTGCGCTTAGTGCAAATCTGCAACAACTCTTCCTGCTGTGCCTTGGACAGAGAGAGGGGGCTCGCGAGGTGAGAGGAGAATAGACCCATCCCTTCTTAATGCCCCATTGAAATCAAGTGGAATGGGTCCATGTGTATGGATGGGTTGTCCGATCAAGAATAAAATGTATTCATCCGTCACATTAGGAACAGTAGAAGGCCATTCGGCTCCTCAAGCCTGTTCCACCGTTCAATGAGATCATGGTTGATCTCGATCTTATCTCCAGCTACCCACCCTGGTTCCATAGCCCTCAATCTCCTCACCCCGGGAAGGTTGACCGATCTGTGGCCGGGGTTCCTGTCCCCGAGCTCCGGATTTCCCGTCTCGGTGAAACCAGCTTTTAGAGATGTCCAGGCACAGCTGGGATTTTTGGTCTGGGGATGTGGAGCTGAAACAGAAGTGACCCCGGAATGAGTGCGGAGCCCAGCGGGGGTGGGGAGGCTGGGGGGGGTGGGGAGGCCGGGGGGGGTGGGGTTGGGGAACTCGGTGGGTGGGGAGGCCGGGGGTGGGGAGGCCGGGGGTGGGGAGGCCGGGGGGTGGGGAGCTCGGTGGGTGGGGAGTTCGGTGGGTTGAGAGGCCGGGGGCCTAAGTCCTGCCTCTGTCTCCCGGCACCGTTTTTAATTAAATTTTTAAAAACCCTCCAGCACCACCTCCTCCCACACACTCCCTATGCCCCATCTATGCAAACTATACCTACCCAAGCCCCTCTACCTACCCCTTTAGCTCCTCATTCCCTTTGTCAATTTAGAACCAACTATTGCCAACTCATGCCCCCCACACATCCCCGCCTTTTGCCCTTACCCCCTCCATGTCAACTCACCTAGTGTCCTTTGACAGTTCCTGGACAGTTTGACAGTTCCTTAACAGCTGAACAGTTCCAAAGAGTTTGTGAACAAAATGTGCATAACCATGTTGACTTCTAACGATCCCAGAGGGTGCCTTGTCTATCTGAAAGGCGTCCCAGGACCCTATCTGAAGGAGAACCCTGGCTATCCAAATGAATCCACCAAGTTCAGGCCTCCTTTCCCCTGGTCCGCTCTACACTCTGTGGAATTCATGCAGCTAGGATTCAAAAATCGGAAGTCAGAAGAGGCAACAGGTGATTTAAATGGTTGTTAACAGGTGGAAGCTGTGCCTTCAGCTGCCTGGGTCCTAAGCTCTGGAATACCCACCCTACACCCCTCTGCCTCTCTGTCCTCTTTTAAGATGCTTTAACTCTTTGACCAAGACTTTTATCTCCCATTCTAACTCCTCCTTGTGAGGCTTGGTGTCAAATTTTGGCTGAGATCACTCCGAGGCATGCGCCTTAGGAGGTTAGAGCATTGTTAAAGGCGCTATATAAATACAAGTTGCTATTGTTATGGTGGAGGTGTTGGATGGAGGTCATGTGGGGCAGTGGGTGGTGTCCCTGCCTTTGAGCTAGAAGCTCCAGGTTCAAGACCCACTCCAGGACTTGATGGCCATGGAAGGTGTGTTCATAATTGAGGATCAACCTGTAAATCTTTCCAACACACTCCAATGTAAGAGTCGGAGGGATTCCTTATTACAGAGTGGTGCCCATCAAGGTGTAGCCGCTGACCTCCAGTGACTGTATATTTTGGGAGGAAGAATAAAAGAGAAGCATATTATCTAAATGGTGAGAGATTGCAGAGCTCTGAGGTGCAGAGGGATCTGGGTGTCCTAGTGCATGAATCACAAAAGGTTAGTATACAGGTACAGTAGGTAATTAGGAAAGCTCATAGGATGTTATCATTTATTGCGAGAGGAATTGAATACAAGAGTAGGGAGGTTATGCTTCAGCTGTACAGAGCACTGGTGAGACCACATCTGGAGTACCATATACAGTATTGGGTGCCTTTTTAAGGAAGGATTTTATTTGTTGGAAGCAGTTCAGAGAAGGCTGATCAGACTAATACCTGGAATGGGTGGGTTGTCTTATGAGGAAAGGTTGGTCAGCCTTGGCTTGTATCCGCTGGAGTTTAGAAGAGTAAGAGGCAACTTGATTGAAACATATAAGATCCAGAGGGGTCTTGACAGGGTGGATGTGGAAAGGATGTTTCCTCTTGTGGGAGAATCTAGAGCTAGGGATCACCCGTTTAGGACAGAGATGATGAGAAATTTTTTCACTCAGATCGTCGGGAGTGTTGACGGTGAAATTGTCTCCGATTTCCCGTGGCCTGTGCAACCTTACGGTTGGTGGACAGGCAAATTGGCCAGGCGGCCTTTACATTTCTCACCAAACCTCAGCCGAGGGCCGGACAAAATCTCTGTTATGAAATAAAATAAAAATGAATATCTGTGGGCAGCATTTTTTTTATCAGCTTTTAAAATCTTTATTTGATGATTTCCAGGTCTGCGGCTCCCTGAGGCAGCTCCCTCTCTCAGCGCTGACCCATGCCTGCGGTGAGGTCATCGCTCGCCCTCCTCCCGCTCCCACCCCATCAGAGCTGAGCCTCTCGCCAGTCGGGGGCCGATTGCGTTCCCGCTTCCCGCCGGCTCCCAGGCCCACCAATCGCGTGCGTCTGCACCCACCAAAGGCAAAATTCCTGCCTTTGGAATTCCCTTCCTCAAAAGGCGGTGGAAGCAGAGTCTGTGAATGTCTTTAAGGCCAAGGTAGAGAGATTCTGGTTAAGCAAGGGGCGGGGGGGGGGTGCGGTGAGGGAGGTGAAAGGTTAAGGACAGAGAGGTCAGTGTGGCAGCAAGGTGCAGAATTAAAATGACAGGTGATGGGAAGTTCAGGGTCATCCTTACAGACTGGATGGAGGTGTCACACACAAAGTGCTCGCCTCATCTGCATTTGGCCTGTCCAGTGTGGAGCTGACCACATGGTGAGCGGTGAATACAGTGCACTGAACCGAAAGGGGGACAAGTGAATCCCTGTTTCACTCGGGAGGAGTGTTTGGGGCTTTGTGTGGTGAGAAGAGAGCTGGTAAAAGGGCAGGTGATGCACCTCCTGTGCTTGCATGGAAAGGTGCTGGGGGGTGGGGGGTGGGGCAGGGGGAAGGGAGGAGGGGGGGTATTAGGAGTGACTGAAGGCTGGACCAGGCTGTTGTGGAGGGAACGGTCCCCTCTGAATGCTGAAAGGGGAAAGGAGGGGGAGATAAGTTTGCTGGAACTAGCAGCAATGGTGGAGGATAATCCATTGTATATGGAGTGGAAGGGGAGGACAGGATGGACCCTTATCATTATGTCCTAACTTGTGAAGGAAAGTTGAACAGGTTGGGCCCACACCCAGTGGAATTTAGAAGAATGAGAGGTGACCTTATTGAAACATATAAGACCCTGAGGGGGCTTGACACGGTGGGTACCAGGAGGATGTTTCCATTTGTGGGAGAGACTAAAACTAGGGGACACAGTTGAAGAATAAGAGGTCTATCATTTGAAGACGGAGATGAGGAGAGTATTTTTTTTCTCTGAGGGTCATTAGTCTGTGGAATTCTCTTCCCCAGAGAGCAGTGGAGGCTGGGTCATTGACTTTATTCAAGGCTGAGTTAGAGGGATTTTAGATACACAAGGGAGTCGAGGGTTATGGGGGAGCAGACAGGGGAGTGGAGTTGGGACCAGGTCAGCCAAGGTCTTATTGAACGCTGGAGCAGACTCGAAGGGCCGAATGGCCTACTCCTGCTCCTCAGTCCTCTGTTTTGCTGGCGCGATGGAGATGAGTTAAATCACCACCGACTCTGGGGTCTGATGAACTCGGATGGCTCATTATCAGCCCCCGCAGTGACTAAGTGTGCCACCAGGGGAGCCAGATGGCGTTGCTGCTTGTAACTCGGATTGCCATAGGACGCCCAGGACAGAGACTGGAGTCACTAGAGGACGCTCTAGACTCAACATCAGCCTGAAAACCAACTTCCTGTTTGGACTCAGTGACAGGGAAATTCCAGTACATTCACCTTACGTAAACGCAAATAATCTGAGAATCTTTTATGTGAAGTGGGGGAGGGGAGGGGAAGCCAGAGAAGATACTTCGGAGAACTAAATGCGAAAGGGATCAGATCTGGAAACAGAATGTGGGAGGAGATGAGAACCCGATAGTTTAAAATTCCTTTGCTCTTCAAATTGGGTAATGTCAAAGGGCAAAGGTCAAATTAGCTGCAATGAACACAGTAATTGTTAGAAATGATGTTAGAAAGGGCTTTTTCTTTATCTTAAAGTGTTTAGATATCATTATCCCTAAAAGAGGATACTTCCTCCTGTCAACGAAATGTAAAATATATTGACCACAATTTCCAGATGAGGGAAGCCATTCAGCCCATTGTTCACCCAACATGACCCTGCAACATCTAATTGTCCCTCCAATAGTTCTGTCCCTTTTGCCTCCTCTGCTCCCTTAGTTCATCCCAAGTGTCGGTCAAAGCCAACAGAGAAAAATGTCCCAAAATACCTATCAGTTGGTACCTTTGGCTCCTTGGCCTTTAGCTGCCCCAGAATTCCTTTGCACACTTTCTGAAAAAACACTTGCTGATATTAATCCTGAGTTTGGCTTTTCCCAACTTGGAATCTTCCCTCGCCATTTGACTTTCAATTCCCTCACGGTCCTTGACAGAGTCGGAGGGAAAGCCTGTCTTCGAACACCCGATCCGTTCTGACTTCTCCCGACTGTAACACATTGATTGTCACTCTGATTGATCAACTGTCACGTTTGGATTGTCTGAAATTTTCTCTCTTGCTCTCTCTAAACTCCAAATACACCATCCTTCACGCTGCACTTCTCTCTAACACTTTACACCGGGCAAGACAGGTGGACCACAGTGCGCACTTTGATGCTGACAATCTCTACAAGTCCAGGATCTCCAAACTAGGGAACTCCCTGCCTCCCTCTGAGCTCCCTTGCTGTTTCTGTCTTTCAAAGTCCAAGCTCAGCATCATCTCTAACAACAATTAAATTGTGCCTTTAACAGCAGGAGACTTCCTGAGGTCTTTCACAAGAATGGAATCAGATAAATGTTAAGACTTTTTAAAAATGTCATTTATTTTTATTTATTCAATACCAGTGCATGGGAATCATGGGCACAGGAGCATTTATTGCCTAGTTGTCCTTGAGAAGGTGGTGGTGAGCTGCCTTCTTGAACCACTGCTGGCCATGTGATGTTAGGGACGGAGTTCCAGGATTTTGACCCAGTGACAGTGAAGGAACAGCGATATATTTCCAAGTCAGGATGGTGAGTGACTTGGAGGGGAACTTGCAGGTTGTTCTGTTCCCATGTGTCTGCTGCCCTTGTCCTCCTAGGTGGAAGTGGTTGAGGGTTTGGAAGGTGCTGTTGAGGGAGCCTTGGTGAGTTGCTGCAGTGCATCTTGTAGATGGTGCACACTGCTGCTACTGTGCGTCGGTGGTGGAGGGAGTGAATGTTATAGGTGGTGGATGGTGTGCTGATCAAGCGGGCTGCTTTGTCCTAGATGGTGTCAAGCTTCTTGATTGTTGTGGGAACTGCACTCATCCAGGCAAGTGGGGAGTATTCCATCACACTCCTGACTTGTGCCTTGTAGATGGTGGACAGGCTTTGTGGAGTCGGGAGGTGAGTTACTCATCACTGGATTCCCAGCCTCTGACCTGCTCTTGTAGCCACAGTATTTATATGGATAGCCCAGTTCAGTTTCTGGTCAATGGTAACCCCCAGGATGTTGATAGTGGGGATTCAATGATGGTAATGCCATTGAACATCAAGGGGCAATCGTTAAGATTCTCTCTTGTTGGAGATGGTCATTGCCTGGCACTTGTGCGGCGTGATTGTTACTTGCCATTTGTCAGCCCAAGCCTGGATATTGTCCAGGCCTTGCTGCATTTGGACATGGACTGACAGTATCTGAGGAGTTGCGAATGGTACTGAACATTGTGCAATCATCAGCGAACATCCCCACTTCTGACCTTATGATGGAAGGAAGGTCATTGATGAAGCAGCTGAAGATGGTTGGGCCAAGGACACTTCCCTGAGGAACTCCTGCAGTGATGTCCTGGAGCTAAGGCGATTGACCTCCAACAAACATCTTCCTTTGTGCTAGGTATGACTCCAACCAGCGGTGAGTTTTCCCCCTGATTCCCATTGACATCAACACAGATAAATGTGAGGTATTTAAGTTTTGGGGGGGCAGAATTTGGGAAGTCAATTGTTACCCGGAAGGTGCAAGTTGAGATGTGGGAGAGAGACAAAGGGATCTCAGAATACAGATACATCAATCATTAGAAATTGCAGCACAGGTTAGCAGGGTCAGGAGTAAAACAAACCAAGTACTAGCCTTTATTTCTAGAGGCGATACTGAACCTGTATTGAACCTTAGTTAGATCATATTTGGAGCATTGTGTCCAGTTCTGGTCACCATATGATAAACATGATATCGAGGCACTGGGGAAGGTGCAGAGAAGATTTACAAGGATGATTACCTGGAGTGCATGGGCATACATATCAAGAAAGGGTTGCCAGGCTGGGTCTCTCTTCTCTTGAAAATTGGAGGCTAAGGGGGTGACCGAGAGAGGTGTTTAAAATTATGAAAGGTTTTGATCGAGTAGATACAGAAAGAATGTTACCTCTTGTTGGGAGGAGCACAACTAGAGGCCATTGAGATAAGATAGCCCCCAAGAAACCCAATAGGGAATTCAGAAGAAATTCCTTTACCCAGAGAGTGGGGAGAATGTGGAACTCGTTACCACAAGGAGTGGTTGAAGCGAATGGTATAGATGTTTTTAAGGGGAAGCTGGACAATTATATGAGGGAGATGGGAATAGAGGGTTATACTGGTAGATTTAAATGAGGAAAGATGGGAGGAGGCTTGAGTGGAGCATAAACACCAGCATGGACTGGCTGTGCTGAGTGACCTGCTTCTGTACCATATACCCTGCATAATCCTATGATTTCAGTTTTGCTAGGGCTCCTTGCTGCCACACTCGGTCAAATCTGGCCTTGATGTCAAGGGCGGTCGCTCTCACCTCACCTCGGGAGCTCAGCTCTTTTGTCCATATTTGAACCAAGGCTGTAATGGGATCAGGAGCTGAGTGACCCTGGGGGAATCCCAACTGAGTGTCAGTGAGCAGACTATAGCTGAGTAAGTGCTGCTTGATAGCACTGTTGGCAACACCCTTATCACTTTGCTCATGTTGAGAGTAGGCTGAAGGGGCCTTAATGGCTCGGGTTGGATTTGTCCTGCTTTTTCTGGACAGGACTTACCTCAGCACTTTTCCGCATTATTGGTTAGATGTCAGTGGGACAGCTTGGCTAGGGGCGCGGCAAGTTCTGGAGCACAAGTCTTCATAGTGGTAAGACTGAAGCCATTACTTTCAGTCCCCATTCCAAACTTTGTTCCTAAACTACTGACTCCATCCCTCTCCCTGGCAACAGTCTGAGATTAAGCCAGTCTGTTTACAGTCTCGGTGTCACAGTTGATCCTGAGATGAGCTTCTGACCTCATATTCACACCATCACTAAGATCACCTAATTCCACTTCTGTAACATCATCTGACTTCACCCCCGTCTTAGCTCATCTGCTGCTGGAACCCTCATTCATGCCTTTATTACCTCCGCACTCGACTATTCCAATGCACTCCTGGCTGCTCTCCCACATTCTGCGCTCCGCTTGAGGTTATCCAACGTTTTGCAGCCCATGTCTTAACTCGCAGCCCCTCCCATTCCCCTATCACCCCTGTGCTCGCTGACCTACACCGGCTTCCGATCCAGCAGCGACTTGGTTTTAAAATTCTCATCCTTGTTTTCAAATGCCTCCATGGCTTCACCCCTCCCGACCTCTGTAACCTCCTCCAGCTCCACAACCCTCCGAGATACCTGCGCCCCCCCCCCCCCCTAATTCTGACCTCTTGTGTACTCCCAATCATAATCGCCGCACCATTGAACATACATACGAACTAGGAGCAGGAGTAGGCCACTCGGCCCTTCAAGCCTGCTCCGCCATTCGATAAGATCATGGCTGACCTGATTGTAACTTCCCGCCCACCCCCAATAACCTTTCACCCCCTTGTTAATCAAGAATCTATTAAGCTCTGCCTTAAAAATATTCAAGAGCGGCCGTGCCTTCAGTTGCCTGGGCTCCAGGCTCTGGAGTTCCCTCCCACACCTCTCCGCCTCTCTACCTCACTTTCCTCCGCTTAAAATCTGCCTCTTTGACCAAGCTTCTGGTCATCTGACCTAACATCTCCTTATGTGGCTCGATGGCATACGTTGTGTTATAATACTCCAATGAAGCACCATGGGACATTTCACTATGTTAGAGGTGCTATATAATGTTGGTGGTGCTGGTCCAGCCAGAATGTCGTCAGGGCCCATAGCCTTTGCAGTATCCAGTGCCTTCCGCTGTTTCTTGATATCCTGTGGAGTGAGTCGAATTGGCTGAAGACTGGGGGCCTCAGGAGGAGGCCGAAATGGATCGTCCACTCGACATTTCTGGTTGAGGGTTGTTGCTAACACTTCAGCCTTGTCTGCTGCACTCACTTGTCGGGATTCTGCCTTTGGTGAAGATGGGGATGTTCCTGGGGCCTCCTCCTCCTCATAGTTGTTGCTTATTATCCATCGCCATCGGTGACTAGGTGTGGCAGCACTTTGATCTGATTCGTTGGCTGGGGAATGGCTTATTTCTGAATCCAAATGACCTCTTTGGTGTTGTAAATCTCTATCACTCTCTGACTATAACACGCTCTTCCCGGTGTTTAGCAGGCGAGTTGTAGCTTTGGAAATGTCAGAAGCACCTTTTTTGAAAGTGGCATCATCAGAACAGATGTGACGGAGGCGAAGGAACTGAGAGAATGGGATGGAGTCCTTACAGGAAACGGGGTGTGAGGAGCTGTAGTCAAGGTAGCTGTGGGAGTCGGTAGGCTTGTAATGGATATTGGTGGACAGTCTATCACGAGAGATTGAGACAGAGTGGTCAAGGAAGGGAAGGGTAGTGTCAGAGATGGACCACGTAAAAATGATGGAGGGGTGGAGATTGGAAGCAAAATTAATAAATTTTTCCAAGTCTCGACAAGAGCATGAAGCAGCACCGAAGTAATCATCGATGTACCGGAGAAAGAGTTGTGGGAGGGGGCTGGAGTAGGACTGGAACATGGAATGTTCCACATACCCCATAAAGAGACAGGCATAGATGGGGCCCATGCGGGTACCCATAGCCACACCTTTTATTTGGAGGAAGTTGTAGCTTCACCAGGTTGGCGTCTCATTTTAGGTATGCCTGCTGCTGCTCTTGACATGGCCCTCTGCACTCTTCGTTGATTCAGGGTTGGTCCCCAGGCTGAATGGTAATGGCTGAGTGAGGGATATGCCAGGATGTGAGCTTACAGATTGTGTTTACAAGACTGTGTCAAAGACAGAGAAATGAACAGAGACGATAAAAGCTTAGTTACAGAAGGAGGAGCATCTTAAGGGAGGAGAGAGAGCTTGAGAGGCAAAAAGGTTTAGGGAGGGCACATTATATTCTTTCATGGGATGAAGGTGTCACTGGCTAGACCAGGATTTATTGCCCATCCATAGTTGCCCTTGAGAAGGTGGTGTTGAGCTGTCTTCTTGAACCACTAGGTACACCCACAGTGCTGTTAGGGAGGGAGTTCCAGGATTTTGACCCAGCGACAGTGAAGGAACGGCGATATATTTCCAAGTCAGGATGGTGTGTGACTTGGAGGGGAACATGCAGGTGGTGGTGTTCTTGTGTGTCTGCTGCCCTTGTCCTTCTAGATGATAGTGGTCATGGGTTTGAAAGGTGCTGTCAAAGGAGCATTGGTGAGTTCCTGCAGTGCATCTTGTAGATGGTACACACTGCTGCTACTGTGCATCAGTGGTGGAGGGAGTGAATGTGTGTGGATGAGGTGCCAATCAAGTGGGCTGCTTTGTTCTGGATGTTGTTGAGGTTTTTGAGTGTTGTTGGAGCTGCACTCATCCAGGTAAGTGGGGAGTATTCCAGAGTTAGGGCCATGGTAGCTGAAGGCTCCTCTATCACTGCATCCTTTTTCATTCTGTTCTTCAGAACCAGTACACACGCACACACCCCTGGTCACCTTGGGAATGGTAAGATTTATTATATATATAATATCGCAGTGATGGTACCTGTGTCTTTTGGTGTAATTTTTGTTAAGTGTTTTGAGTTGCTGCTTTGAGTTTCTCTTTCCAATCAGTAGAACAATGCTGGGTGTTTTTGGATTACTCCTCCTGCCAGGGCTGTTCCATATCTGTTGAAAAGCAGTCAGTCACCTCCAGGCAATACTAACTCCGATGAGCCAATACGTGTGGTGTAGTCGCTTCAGGCTGCACTGTTACATAAACAAATACTGCAGAGGAGTGAACGGCAACAGGAAGGAAGAGAAGAATTTGGATTGACACACCAAGGCTCCTTCAACTGCACCTTCCAAACCCACGACCACTACCATCTAGAAGGACAAGCGCAGCAGAGACATGAGAAAACCACCACCTACAAGTTCCCCTCCAAGCCACTCACCATCCTGATTTGGAAATATCTCAGCTGTTCCTTCACTGTCGCTGGGTCAAAATCTGGAACTCCCTCCCTAACAGCATTTATATAGCGCCTTTCCAGACATTAGGATGTCCAAAATACTTTACACTCAATGAAATACTTTTGAAATCTAGTCACTGTTGTAATGTAGGAAACACAGCAACCAATTGCGCAGACCAAGATCTCATAAATAGCAATGCGATAATGACCAGATACTGATTTGTTGGGGTGGTGGAGGGGGGTATAAATTTTGGCCAGAACACCAGGGAAAACTTCCCTGGGCTTCTTTGAAATAATGCCATGGGAACTGTTACATCCACTTGGGAGGATAGAGGAAGCCAACACAGTCCCACAGGGAGCTCTGGCTATAGTGTGGGGCATGAATATTTTGGGATGTGCTCCCTTCTCTGGTTTGAATGGACTATTGGTGTAGAACAAATTTTTCCAGAGAGCTTGAAAGTAGTTGAACTTGTCTGGGGAGTACAAAGTCTGGGAGCATGGGGATTCCAAAAAGGTTGCAGCTCAGCCTTGAAGTTCAAAACTTGCTGGTGGTGAAAAAGTTGACAAATTGTTCACACTGGTACAGCAGTAACCTGTGGACAGCTCTGTAACTTTAGGTTTCTTATTTATTCTTTCATGGGACATGGGCATCACTGGCAAGGCCAGCATTTGTTGCCCGTCCCTAATTACCCTGCTAGGCCATTCCAGAGGGCAGCTAAGAGCCAACCACATTGTGGTGGGTCTGGAGTCCATTTTAGGCCAGACCAAGCAAGCATGACAGATTTCCTTCCCTAAAGGACATTAGTGAACCAGATGGCTTTTTTTTTACAACAATTGATGATAGTTTCACAGTCACCATTACTGAGACTGGCATTCGATTTTGTTAATTGCATTTAAATTCCACCAGCTGCCATGGTGGGATTTGAACCCATGTCCCCAGAGCATTAACCTGGACCTCTGGCCCAGTGATGTTACCACTACAGCACCATCTCCCCCCAGACACAGATGTGTTGTATTTCCAACTGCAGAAGGTGCCCGCTGACAGTCAGTTTGGCTTAACTACAAGCTTCTGGGTTCAGGACCCGCTCCAGAGAATTGAACACATAGTCTAGGCTGATACTGTGGCTACACGAGCAGGTCAGAGGCTAGGAATCCTGCAGCAAGTAACTCACCTCTTGACTCCCCAAAGCCTGTCCACCATGTACAAGGCACAGGTCAGGAGTGTGATGGAATACTCCCCACTTGCCTGGATGCAGGTCCCACAACACTCAAGAAGCTTGATACCATCCAGGACAAAGTAGCCCGCTTGATTGGCACCCCATCCACAAACATTCACTCCCTGCACCACCGATACGCAGTAGCAGCAGTGTGTACCATCTACATGATGCAGGAACTCGTCAAGGCTTCTTCGACTGCACCTTCCAAACCCATGACCACTACCATCTAGAAGGACAAGGGCAGCAGAGACATGAGAAAACCACCACCTACAAGTTCCCCTCCAAGCCACTCACCACCTGATTTGGAAATATCTCAGCTGTTCCTTCACTGTCGCTGGGTCAAAATCTGGAACTCCCTCCCTAACATCATTTATATAGCGCCTTTCCAGACATTAGGATGTCCAAAATACTTTACACTCAATGAAATACTTTTGAAATCTAGTCACTGTTGTAATGTAGGAAACACAGCAACCAATTGCGCAGACCAAGATCTCATAAATAGCAATGCGATAATGACCAGATACTGATTTGTTGGGGTGGTGGAGGGGGGGATAAATTTTGGCCAGAACACCAGGGAAAACTTCCCTGGGCTTCTTTGAAATAATGCCATGGGAACTGTTACATCCACTTGGGAGGATAGAGGAAGCCAACACAGTCCCACATGGATCTCTGGCTATAGTGTGGGGCATGAATATTTTGGGATGTGCTCCCTTCTCTGGTTTGAATAGACTATTGGTGTAGAACAAATTTTTCCAGAGAGCTTGAAAGTAGTTGAACTTGTCTGGGGAGTACAAAGTCTGGGAGCATGGGGATTCCAAAAAGGTTGCAGCTCAGCCTTGAAGTTCAAAACTTGCTGGTGGTGAAAAAGTTGACAAATTGTTCACACTGGTACAGCAGTAACCTGTGGACAGCTCTGTAACTTTAGGTTTCTTATTTATTCTTTCATGGGACATGGGCATCACTGGCAAGGCCAGCATTTGTTGCCCGTCCCTAATTACCCTGCTAGGCCATTCCAGAGGGCAGCTAAGAGCCAACCACATTGTGGTGGGTCTGGAGTCCATTTTAGGCCAGACCAAGCAAGCATGACAGATTTCCTTCCCTAAAGGACATTAGTGAACCAGATGGCTTTTTTTTTACAACAATTGATGATAGTTTCACAGTCACCATTACTGAGACTGGCATTCGATTTTGTTAATTGCATTTAAATTCCACCAGCTGCCATGGTGGGATTTGAACCCATGTCCCCAGAGCATTAACCTGGACCTCTGGCCCAGTGATGTTACCACTACAGCACCATCTCCCCCCAGACACAGATGTGTTGTATTTCCAACTACAGAAGGTGCCCTCTGACAGTCAGTTTGGCTTAACTACAGGCTTCTGGGTTCAGGACCCGCTCCAGAGAATTGAACACATAGTCTAGGCTGATACTGTGGCTACACGAGCAGGTCAGAGGCTAGGAATCCTGCAGCAAGTAACTCACCTCTTGACTCCCCAAAGCCTGTCCACCATGTACAAGGCACAGGTCAGGAGTGTGATGGAATACTCCCCACTTGCCTGGATGCAGGTCCCACAACACTCAAGATGCTTGATACCATCCAGGACAAAGTAGCCCGCTTGATTGGCACCCCATCCACAAACATTCACTCCCTGCACCACCGATACGCAGTAGCAGCAGTATGTACCATCTACAAGATGCACTGCAGGAACTCGTCAAGGTTCCTTAGACAGCACCATCCAAACCCATGACCACTACCATCTAGAAGGACAAGGGCAGGAGACACATGGGAACATCACCACCTGGAAGTTCCCCTCCAAGCCACTCACCATCCTGACTTGGAAATATATCGGCCGTTCCTTCACTGTCATTGGGTCAAAATCCTGGAACTTCCTCTCTAACAGCACTGTGGGTGTACCTACACCACATGGACTGCAGATTTTCAAGAAGGCAGCTCAGCACCACCTTCTCAAGGGCAATTACGGGTGGGCAATAAATGCTGGCCCAGCCAGTGAAACCCACATCCTGTGAATGAATAAAAAAAACTCCCAATGCAATTCAGAGGGAGTGCTGCACTGTCAGAGGTGAGCTGATCTACCCGGCAAAGTGGAAAATTGCCCAGGTCTGTCCTGTCCACAAAAAGCAGGAAAAGTCCAATCTGGCCAATGACCTCAGCCTACTCCCAAGCATCAGCAAAGTGTCGGAAGGAGTTGTCGACAGTGCTATCAAAGCAGCATTTTCACAGCTGAGGAATCTGAATAGCAGAGATTCCAGATTCTTTTAGGTGCTTGAGACCTGGGTGTCACTGGCAAAGTGGGCATCTATTGCCCTTCTCTGTGGTGGTGAAGTGCCTTCTTCTTGAGCCACTGCAGTCCGTTTGGTGTAGGTGTTCCTACACCTCCTAACTAGCTAGCTCGTTCTAAGATCTGGATCTGGTGACAATGAAGAGGCAGTGACATGAGTTCAAGCCAGGACAGTGCATAAGACTTGGAGAGAAACTTAGAGGTAATGGTGTTTCCATACCTTCTAGGTGGTGGACAGGCTTTGGGGAATCTGGACGTGAGTTACGCTTTGCAGAATTACCGGCCTCTGACCTGCTCTTGTAGCCACAGTATTTTAATGACTAGTCCAGCTCAGTTCCTGGTCAATGGTAACCCCCAGGATGTTGGGGGATTCAGCGATGGTGACGCCATTGAATGTCAAGGGTTAGTGATCAGTTTCACTTTCACTGGCGATGGTCACTGCCTGACAATTTGTGTGGCATGAATGTTACTTGTCACTTATCAGCCCAAGTCTAAATGCTACCCGGACCTTGCTGCACGAGGGTAGGGAATGCTTCAGTGTCTGAGGAGCTGTGGATGGAACTAAAAATGTGTAATCTATTAGAATTCAAATTCTCTCCCAGCTGTAGACTGCCCTGGCCGTTGGGAAGGAATTGTGATCAAGTTCACATTATGAAGGGATTGGAGAGATTGAAATCTTTTACTCTGCTGGCGATGGTCACACCTGCTCCGTGCCCCAAGGTTTACTGGCCAATTATCAGTGCTGTGCTCGGAAACAAAGATCAGTAATTTCTGCCGGTAATAAATCACTTATCTTGTAATGCAACACTGCGATAGTACAGCCCGATGAATATGGTGTAGTACATTTCATCATTTGGAGTGGTCGTAGATATTAGTTCTGATTTGCATACTGAGATGTCAAATTTGGGAATTTCCAGATAATTACAGTAAATAACCCTCATGGCTTTCACACTGAAATGAAACAAAAGATTCTTATCAACATTACCCAGTCCAGGAACATTAGCTTTACTGACAGGAAACAGTGATTAGCAAAATTCACTGAAAACCTGGCACATCCTCAAATTTATCTTAAATCTTAATCTCTCACTCAATTCCTTCATTCCCTCTCAGAAACCTTCACCTGGTTTTAATCCCTTTTCCCAAGTTTATCAATGTCAACACTGCAGGCAAGAATGAAGTGATTGACTATTTTTTCAATCTTATTCAGAGCTCCAAGTCGCTCAGGGGGACAAGAGCCAGGCAACAGAGAGAAAAATCTCAGCAATGTGATTACCACTCTCACAGTCACACCAGATAAATACGCAGATACACACAGATATACCAGATAAATACGCAGATACACACAGATATACCAGATAAATACGCAGCTACACACAAATATACCAGATAAATACGCAGATACACACAGATATACCAGATAAATACGCAGATACACACAGATATACCAAATAAATATGCAGATACACACAGATATACCAGATAAATACGCAGCTACACACAAATACACCAGATAAATACGCAGATACACATAGATATAAAGCAGATAAATGCGCAGATACACACAGATATACCAGATAAATACGCAGATACACACAGATATACCAGATAAATACGCAGATGCACACAGACACACCAGATAAATACGCAGATGCACACAGACACACCAAATAAATACGCAGATACACACAAATACACCAGATAAATACACAGATACACACAAATATACCAGATAAATAAGCAGATACACACAAATACACCAGATAAATACGCAGATACACACAAATACACCAGATAAATACGCAGATACACACAGATACACCAAATAAATACGCAGATACACACAGCCACACCAGATAAATACACAGCCACACCAGATAAATACGTAGGTACACACAGATGTACCAGATAAATACACAGACACACCAGATAAATATGCAGATACACAGATGCACCAGATAAATATGCAGATACACAGCCACACCAGATAAATACACAGATACACACAGATACAATAGATAAATACACAGCCACACCAGATAAATATGCAGGTATACACAGACGCACCAGATAAATACGCAGATACACCAGATAAATACGCAGACGCACCAGATAAATACACAGGCACATGCACAAACACACACAGATACACCAGATAAATATGCAGACTTGCACACACACAGACACACCAGATAAATACGCAGATACAGACATACCAGATAAATACGCAGATACACAGACACACCAGATAAATACGCAGATACGCACAGGTGCACCAGATAAATACGCAGATACGCACAGGTGCACCAGATAAATACACAGATACACACAGACACCCCAGATAAATATGCAGATACACACAGACGCCCCAGATAAATACACAGCCACACCAAATAAATATGCAGATACACAGACACACCAGATAAATATGCAGACAGACCAGATAAATATGCTGACATGCACACACACACACACAGATACACCAGATAAATATGCAGACACGCACACACACAGACACACAAGATAAATACGCAGACACACACACACACACACACACACACACACACACACAGGCATACCAGACACGCACACACACAGGCACACCAGACACTCACACACACCAGATAAACACGCAGACACGCACACCAGATAAATACACAGACAGACACACACACCAGATAAATACGCACACACACACACACACACTAGATAAATATATAGACACGCACACACTAGATAAATACACAGACATGCCCACACTAGATAAATATGCAGACACGCACACACACAGACACATCAGATAAATACGCAGACAGACACACACACCAGATAAATACGAACACACACACACACACACACTAGATAAATATACAGAAACGCACACACTAGATAAATACGCAGACATGCCTACGTTAGATAAGTACGCAGACACGCACACACACAGACACATCAGATAAATACGCAGACAGACACACACACCAGATAAATACGCAGACACACACACACTAGATAAATATACAGACACACATACACTAGATAAATACGCAGACACGCACACACACAGACACACCAAATAAATATGCATCCACGCACACACATGCCAGATAAATACACAGACACGCAGACACACACACATAAATACACTCAAGCACTAACGCATAAGCACACATACAAACAAACATATAATCACACACAAACACATACACAAACATACAAACACAGACATAAACAAACATACAAACCCACACAAACACATACACAGACACACACAAGTACACAAACATATACACACAGACACACACAACATACAATCACACAAACATACACACGCACAAACACATACACAACAGGAAATAGAGAGTAGTGATAAATGGTTGTTTTTCAGATTGGAGGAAGTTTTGTAGTGGAGTTCCTCATGGGTCAGTGTTGAGACCCTTGCTCTTCCTGATATATATTAATGACCTATACTGTGATGTTCAGGGCATGGTTTCAAAATTTGCAGATGATACAAAGATTGGAAATATTGCCAACTGTGATGGGGATAGTCTTGAACTTCAAAAGGACATAGACATGTTGGTGGATTGGGCAGACAAGTGGCGGATTATGTTTAATGCAGAGAAGAGTGATGTGATTCATTTTGGCAGGAAAGATATGGTGAGACAGTAGAAAATAAAGGGAGAGTCTCTAAAGGAGGTGCAGAAACAGAGGGACCTCATTGTATACACACATAGGTCATTGAAGGTGGCAGGGCATGTTGAGAGAGCTGTTAATAAAGCAAATAATGTTTTTGGCTTTATTAATAAGGGCATTGAGTACAAGAGTAAGGAGCTCATTTTAAACTTGTATAAGACACTAGTTAGGCCTCATCTGGAATACTGCGTTCAGTTCTGGGCGCCATACTTGAGGAAGGAAGTGTAGCGTTGGAGAGAGTACAGAGCAGATTCACAAGAATAATTTCAGGGATGAAGAACTGTAGCTATCAGGATAGATTGGAGAGGTTTGGACTGTTTTCCTTGGAGTAAAGAAGGCTGAGAGGAGACTTGATGGAGGTATTCAAGATCCTGAGGGGTATGGACAGGGTAAATAGTGAGAAACTGTTCCCACTCAAGAGGACATCAAGAATTAGAGGGCACAGATTCAAAATAATTGGCTAAAAGGAGTAAATGTGATGTGAGGAAAATTCTTTTCACCCAGAGGGTGGTTGGAGTCTGGAACAAACTTCCTGAGAGGCTGGTGGAGGCGGGTTTGATCGAGGTATCCAAAAGGGAATTGGATTGCTATCTGAAAAGACAGAATGTGCAAGGTTATGGGGATAAGGTGGGGGAGTGGGACTAGGTGGAATGCTCTTTCAGAGAGCCAGTGCAGACTCGATAGGCTGAATGGTCTCCTTCTGCAATGTAAAAATACTGTATTACTGACACACATGCACACACGCGCACACACACGAAAGGCAGATTATGTGTTCATAATCACATTGCTGTTGGTGGGAGCTTGCTGTGTGCAAATTGGTTGCTGTGTTTCTAACATTCCAACAGTTATTACACTTCAAGACAACTTAATTGTCTGTAAAGGGTTTTAGAATGGCCTGAGGTTGTGATAGGTGATATAGAAATGCAAGTTTTTTTATTTTTGAATGAGTTCAGTCAGGATCTGAACTGGAGACCACTGGAGAGGGAAGAAACTCGGGTTTGACTGTCAATTTTCAGCACCTCAGATACTGAAGCAGTCCATGTCCAAATGCAGCAAGACCTGGACAATATCCAGGCTTGGGCTGACAAGTGACAAGTAACATTCACGCGACACAAGTACCAGGCAATGACCATCTCCAATAAGACAGAATCCAACCATTGCCCCTTGACGTTCAAAGGCATTACGATCACTGAATCCCCCACTGTCAACAGCCTGGGGGTTACCATTGACCAGAAACTGAACTGGACCAGCCATATAAATACTACGGCTATAAAAGCAGGTAAGAGACTAGGAATCTTGCAGCGAGTAACTCACCACCTGACTCCCTGTCCACTGTCTACAAGGCACAATTCAGGAGTGTGATGGAATACTCCCCACTTGCCTGGATGAGTGTAGCTCCCACAACACTCAAGAAACTCGACACCATCCAGGACAAAGCAGCCCCACTTGATTGGCACCACATCCACAAACATTCACTCCCTCCATCACTGACGCACAGTAGCAGTGTGTGAACATATGAATTAGGAGGAGGAGTAGATCAATCAGCTTCTCGAACCTGCTCCGCCATTCAACAAGATCATGGCTAATCTGACTTTAACCTCATATTCCTGCCTACCCCTGATAACCTTTCACCCCCTTGCTTATCAAAATCTATCTACCTCTGCCTTAAAGATATTCAAGGACTCTGCCTCAGCCCCTTTTGATTATTGGAATTCCAAAGTCTCACAGCCCTCTGAGAGAAAATAATTTCCTCATCTCCATCCAAATTGGGCAACCCCTTATTTTTAAACAGTGACCCCTAGTTCTAGATTCTCCCACAAGAGGAAACATCCCCTTCACATCCACCCTGTCAAGTCCCCTCAGGATCTTATATGTTTCAATCAAGTCACCTCTCACTCTTCTAAACTCCAGTGGATTCAAGCCTGGCCTGTCCAACCTTTCCTTATAAGACAACCCACCCATTCCTGGTATTAGTCTAGTAAACCTTCTCTGAACTGCTTCCAACACTTTTACATCTTTCCTTAAATAAAAGGACCAATACTGTACACTGTATGCCAGATGTGGTCTCACCAATGCTCTGTATAATGAGCATAACCTCCCTACTTTTGTATTCAGCTCCCCTCGCAATAAATAACATTCCATGAGCTTTCCTAATTACTTACTGTACCTGTATACTAGCCTTTTGCAACTCATGCAGTAAGACACCCAGATTCCTCTGCACCTCAGAGCTCTGCAATCTCTCACCATGTATATAATATGCTTCTTTTTTATTCGTCCTGCCAAAATGGACAATCTCACATTTTCCTACATTATACTCCTTTTGCCCACTCAGCTACCCTATCTATATCCTTTTGTAGTCTCCTTACATCCTCTTCAAAACTTACTTTTCTACTACCTTTGTGTCATCAGCAAATTTAGCAACCATACCATTGGTCCTTTCAAAGAACAAAGACAGAACAAAGTAAAGTACAGCACAGGAACAGGCCCTAAGGCCCTCCAAGCCTGCGCCGATCGTATTGCCTGTCAACTAAAACATTTTGCATTTCCGAGGTCCGTATCCCTTTTTTCCCATCCTATTCATATATTTGTCAAGCTGCCTCTTAAACACCACGATCGTACCTGCTTCCATCACCTCCTCTGGCAGCGAATTCCAGACACTCACTACCCTCTGCGTAAAAAACTTGCCCTGCATATCTCCTCTAAAGTTTTCTCCTCTCACCTTAAATCTATGTCCCCTAGTAATTAACTCTTCCACCCTGGGGAAAAAGCTTCTGAATATCTACTCTGTCCATGCCACTCATAATTTTGTAAACTTCTATCAATTCGCCCCTCAATCTCCATCGCTCTAGTGAGAACAATCCTAGTTTCTCCAACCTCTCCTCATAGCTAATAACCTCTAGACCAGGCAGCATCCTGGTAAACCTCCTCTGCACCCTCTTCAACGTCTCCATATCCTTCTGGTAATGTGGTGACCAGAATTGCACACAATATTCCAAGTGTGGCCTAACCAAGGTTCTATACAGCTGCAGCATGATTTCCCAGCTTTTATACTCAATACCCCTGCCAATGAAGGCAAGCATGCCATATGCCTTCCTGACTACCTTATCCACCTGCGTTGCCACTTTCAGTGACCTGTGGACCTGTACACCCAGATCCCTCTGCCCGTTGATGCACTTAAGGGTTCTGCCATTTACTGTATAATTCCTGACTGTATTAGATCTTCCAAAATGCATTACCTCACATTTGTCCGGATTAAATTCCATCTACCATTTCTCCGCCCAAGTCTCCAACTGATCTATATCCCGTTGTATCCTTTCACAATCCTCTTCACTATCTGCAACTCCTCCAACCTTAGTGTCATCTGCAAACTTACTAATTAGCCCAGTTACATTTTCCTCCAAATCATTTACGTACACTACAAACAGCAAAGGTCCCAGCACTGATCCCTGCAGAACACCACTAGTCACAGCTCTCCATTCAGAAAAGCACCCTTCCACCGCTACCCTCTGTCTTCTATGACCAAGCCAATTCTGTATCCATCTTGCCAGCTCACCTCTGATCCCGTGCGACTTTACCTTCTGTACCAGTCTGCCATGAGGGACCTTGTCAAAGGCCTTACTGAAATCCATATAGATAACATCCACTGCCCTTCCATCGTCGATCATCTTTGTCACTTCCTCAAAAAACTCGATCAAGTTAGTGAGACACGACCTCCCCTTCACAAAACCATGCTGTCTCTCACTAATATGCCCATTTGCTTCCAAATGGTAGTAAATCCTGTCACGAAGAATCTTCTCCAATAATTTCCCTACCACTGACGTAAGGCTCACCGGCCTGTAATTTCCTGGATTACCCCTGTTACCCTTCTTAAACAATGGAACAACATTGGCCAATCTCCAGTCCTCTGGGACCTCACCCATAGCCAGTGAGGATACAAAGATTTCTGTCAAGGCCCCAGCAATCTCCTCCCTTGCCTCCCTCAGTACTCTGGGGTAGATCCCATCTGGCCCTGGGGACCTATCCACTTAATATTCTTCAAGACGCCTAACACCTCCTCTTTTTTGATCTCAACATGATCCAGGCTATCTACACACTCTTCCCTAGACAAATCGACCACTGAGTCCTTCTCTTTGGTGAATACTGATGAGAAGTACTCATCTCTCCCATTTCTTCTAGCTCCACACACAGATTCCCACCTCTGTCCCTGAGTGGGCCTACCCTTTCCCTGACTACCCTCTTGCTTTTTACATATGTATAAAAGGCCTTGGGATTTTCCTTAATCCTGATTGCCAGTGACTTTTCATGACCCCTTTTAGCCCTCCTGACTCCTTGCTTAAGTTTCTTCCTACTTTCTTTATATTCTCCACGGGTTCCTGAAACTTGCCATACTTATCCTTCATCCTAGCAGGAACATGTCGGTCCTGAATTCCTATCACCTGACGTTTGAAAGCCCCCCACATGTCAGTTGTTGATTTACCCTCAAACATTCACCTCCAGTCTAGATTCCTCAGTTCCTGCCTAATATTGTTATAATTAGTCTTCCCCCAATTAAGCACCTTAACCCGAGGACTCCTGTTATCCTTATCCACCAGTACCTTGAAACTTACTGAATTATGGTCACTTTTCCCGAAATGCTCCCCTACTGAAACTTCGACCACCTGGCCGGGTTCATTCCCTAATACCAGGTCTAGTATTGCCCCTTCCTTAGTTGGACTATCTACATATTGTCTCAGGAAGCCCTCCTGGATGCACCTTACAAATTCTGCACCATCCAAACCCCTAGCACTAAGTGATTCCCAGTCAATATAGGGAAAGTTAAAATCAACCACACAACAACCCTACTGCTTTTACATCTTTCCAACATCTGCCTACATAACCGTTCCTCAATCTCCCATCGGCAATTGGGAGGCCTGTAGTAAACCCCCAACATTGTGACTGCACCCTTCCTATTCTCGGAGCTCTACCCATACTGCCTCGCTGCATGAGCCCACCAAGGTGTCCTCCTGTTGTTCAGCTGTGATATTCCCCTTAACCAGCAGTGCAACTCCCTCATCTCTTCTACATCCCTCTATATCCTGCCTGAAACATCTAAATTCTGGAACGTTTATCTGCCAATCCTATTCATCCTTCAACCAAGTCTCTGTAATAGCATTAACATCATAGTCCCAAGTACTAATCCAAGCTCTAAGCTCATCTGCCTTGCCTGTTATACTTCTCACATTGAAACAAATGCATTTCAGACCCCAAGTTCCACTGTGTTCAGTAATTTCCCCCTGCCTGCCCTTCCTCTTCGTCCTATTGGCCATATTCACTGGTTCCCAGTCATTTATTTCACCTGCTGACCTATTGCCCTGGTTACGACCCCCCTGCCATACTAGTTTAAACCCTCCCGAGTGACACTAGCAAACCTCGCAGCCAGGATATTGGTGTCCCTCCGGTTTAGATGCAATCCGTCCTTGTACAGGTCCCACCTGCCCCAGAAGAGATCCCAATGATCCAGATATCGGAAACCCTCCCTCCTACACCATCTGTTCAGCCACGTGTTCAGCTGTACTATCTTCCTATTTCTAGCCTCACTGGCACGTGGCACAGGCAGTAATCCTGAGATTACAAACCTAGAGGTCCTCTTTTTTAACTTTCTGCCTAACTCCCTGAACTCCTGCTGCAGGAACTCGTCACTCTTCCTGCCTATGTTGTTAGTACCAATGTGTACCCTGACCTCTGGCTGTTCTCCCTCCCCTTTCAGAATGTCCCGTGCTTGATTAGAGATATCCTGGACCCTGGTACCATCCTGGTGTCTCTTTCACGACCACAGAAGCGCCTGTCTGAGTCCCTGACTATAGAGTCCCCTATGACAATTGCTCTTCTGTGCTTTGACCCCCCCTTCTGAACAACCGTTCAGCCGTGGTGCCATTGCTCTGACTGTTGCTGTTGTTTTCCCCTGATAGGCCATCCCCCCAACAGTATCCAAAATGGTATACCTGTTAGAGAGGGGGACAGCCACAGGGGATTTCTGCACTGCCCCTTCATCTAAATCATTTATATAAATTGTAAATGGTTGAGGCCCCAGCACTAATCCCTGTGCCACACCATTTTTCACACCCTGCCAACCAGAAAATGACCCATTTATGCTTACTCTCTGTTTCCTGTTATCCAGCCAATCTTCTATCCATGCCAATATGTTACCCTCTATGCCATGAGCTTTTATTTTCTGCAATAACCTTTGATGAGGCACCTTATCAAATGCTTTCTGAAAACCTAAGTACAGCACATCCACTGATCCCCCCTTTATCCACAGCACTGGTTACTGCTTCAAAGAACTCTAATAAATTGGTTAAATATGATTTCCCTTTCACAAAACCATGTTGACTCTGCGTCATTACCTTGAATTTATCTAAATGCACAGCTATAACATCTTTAATGATAGTTTCTAATGACTTCCCTATGACAGACATTAAGGTAACTGGCCTGTAGTTTCCTGCTTTCTGTCTCTCTCCCTTTTTTGAATGAAGGAGTTAAATTAGCTATTTTCCAACCCAATGGAACCTTCCCTGAATTGAGTGAATTTTGGAAAATTAAAACCAGTGCATCAACTATCTCAATAGTCACTTCTTTTAAGACCCTAGGATGATGTGGGTGGGTGGGTGGGGGGGGTGAAGGAGGGCCAGCACAGAGCTGCCTCAGGGAGATGAACATTTTTCAAATGAGAAAATAAAGCCTTCTAACATGTTGTGAAACATGTCCCCTTGTGTGACTCTGTCACAGGAGCAGTAATTACATTTTAAAATGTTAATTTGATTTTTATTGCTGTTGGAAACCTCATCCCGCCTGTGGATGAGGTTTCTGAAAAAAACGCAAAGGCCGCTTGGCCTTCTCGTTTGCCCAAGGTTAGCCGGGCAGCGAAAAATTTCTTTTAATGACCTTGTCACCGGCCTTAATGGGCCATTTAATTGTCGGTGGGTGCGCTGCTGGCTCTGGAGTGTGCCTGCCGACCGAAATATCACAGGACTGCGCGATGACAGCAGGGACGCTTGTCCGACATCAACCTGCCTCATTTTACCCTCCGTCCGGTCAGGCACTCGCCCGCCCGACGAGCTAAAAATTCAGCCCACTGAGTCCCAACACCCAGTCACATCAAGAAAATGACTCATTTAATCGGGCGTCAGAGAGTACGGGGCCCCTCAGGGGCCCTGGGTTTTTGTTTATAATGTCGGAGCCATCCATCCTCATTACCTCACTGTCTGGCCATACTCCTGAACTAGTTTAAGTATAACTAGTCCAATAGTAAGTCTGGTATTGACCAGGCAAAGTTCTTCCAGAAAAACAAATCAGTAAGAATGCAAATGGTTGTCAAATTCAAGCCATTTTGCCTATTTGCCTAACGATGGGAATCCCGTGCTTGAGCTGTGCTTGAGGTTATGGCGCAGTGTTGGGGAGACCAGTTGGAACCATGCACGAGTGGAACTAGACTAGATGTCCCGTGGTTCATGGAGGGGGGTGCGGTTAGTGAAACTCTAGAATGTGTTGGCACCTGGTAGGATGGATCCCAAAGTTCTGCACAAAAGGGAGCTGGAGCAGTTCCTGGCTGGGACTGAGATTGCACTGCATGGCACATAATTGTCTTTTCAGGCAACATTCAGGCCCATGTGACCACCCCCCCCCACCCCACCTCCCCGGCCGGACTGGTTTCAATCACTTTATGGGCAGCTGGAAAGGAATTTTCCAGGGCGTTTGTCCTGTGCTGGGCCTACGGTTTTTCCCTGGTTGCTTTGCCTATCGCAGGGGATTACATGCTTCGGGGGCCAGGAAGGAAGGTGGGGGTGTGTGGGAAGAAACGATTAGCCATAATGTTGTGGGGCGGGTTTGACGGACGAGCTGGTCTTCCTCAGCCCGACAGCTCTGTAGGTTTGTCTGCTCCTTGTGGGGGAAGTGGAGTAGGGAGTAACTATTTTTCCTTCATTGCCTCTTCGTTCCAAAATGCTTCTGGGTGTATAACATGCAGCGCCATGTCCGATACCCTAGAGCCATCAGGAGCAAGCCAAGATCGTCAAACTTGCTTTACTTCCTGGCAGAGTTACACGTTCACAATCAGTAATATTTTGCCGGAAAAGTTGGGATTTATTTTAACAGAAGCGAGTGGGGGCGGTGGGGGCGCTTCAGTTTCTGTTTGCATGTTACGCAGAGGATAATCTAAATTAGAGCCCATTTCTCTTGGGACTTCTACATCTGGCAAAGGATGCATTTCCTCAATATCAAAGCTGAAATTAAATAGATGTCCCAGAGGTCAGAGAGTGAGCGAACCCATTTAGCCTTGTCGCAGCTTATTCAATTACTTCCAATGGCTTACTCATCCAGAATTGTTTTATTTTTTTCCCGGTCCCATTACATCCACAAGTGCAGTAATTTTTGTTAGTGGATGCTTGGGGCGCTTGAGGACCAGGGAGTTCCAGTCCTTATTTCTAATCTTTGTACATAAAGGACTTCCAGCCATGAACACCAGAAGTATCACAGGGAGGACGACATTGATACTGTCAAAAGAAAAGGACAGAAAAAGAAATCAGGTTCACAACTAACCCAGATAACAGAACATTAAGAACACAGGCACAGGCAGAGATCATTCAGCCCCTCGAGCCTGTCCTACCACTCATAGCTGATCAATATTTTAACTCCATCTATCCACTTTGGTCCTATATCCCTTAATACGCTGGCTTAACAAATGTTCGTCAATTCAACTTTTGATATTTTCTATTGACCCCCTCCCAGCTTTTTCTGAGGGACTGAGTTCCAGATTTCCGCTCCCTTTTACATGAAGTGCTTCCTGACATCACCCTTAGCCGCCAGGCACTGAGTTTGAGGTTTTGCCCCCTTGTTCTGGATTCTACGAACAGAAGAAACCGTTTCTCTCTCTCACTGTACCGTATTGAATCTTGGCTTGAACATACGGGGCCATATCATACCAGGCCTCCATATCATGAAAAGAATATAGATGCACCGGTGAAGGTACAAAAATGGCTGTAAGGGTGATACCTGGACTGAGGGACTTTGCCCACCAGGAAAGATTGAACAGATTGGGGCTCTTGTCTCGAGAAACGAGAGGGGTGACCCAATGGAGGTCTGTATAATTATGAAAGAGCTCGATAGGGAGATAGGGACAAAACATTCCAACTTGTAGGGCACATCAAAACTTAGAGCCATAAATACAAGGTAGCCACTAATAAATTCAATAAGGAATTTCAGGGGGAGCTTCTTTATGCAGAGAGTGGTGAGAATGGGGAAGTCCCTGCCACAGGGAGTGGTTGATGGAAGGGAAAGAAGGATACGGTGATGGAGTTGGATGGAGTAGCGTGGGAGCAGGGGCCAAAATAATTCCTACTTTTTCAGTCTCCTCCTCTCGAGGCCTACTTTTCGGTTCTCCGGGGCTACATTTCTGTTCTCACCAGCTCCATTCTCAGGGGACGCAGTCACATATTAACATTATCTTCTGCGTTCATGTTGAATTTTCTTTAGGATTTCCTTCTTTAGAAGCCATGGTTGGAATTGTCCCAGGTTTGCAGTGTGTGTGGTAGGGGGTGGGTAAAATGATGTTTTGCCTGTTGGCTTTACAGACTGTATCGTCCCAGACCCACCCGGGAAACACGCCATTTCCATGGCGGGCAGGCTCTCATTCGCCAGCCACGTCATCTCCTCGCTGTTTCAGCATACTGGGCGCCATATCTAAAGTCCAGTCACGCGTACACCTCTCGGTGCTTCCAACCCACGACTGCTGCAAAGAAGGCATGGCCCTGAAAGGCGATAAGACTGCAACCCCCAGGTTCAATGACGTGTCCCTCAAATGCCTTTTGGACACACAGGAGGCTCGCCATGATGTCCTCTACCTCCGCTCTGGCCACAGAATGGCAGCAACCTCACTAATCTGACTTGGGAGGCGGGAGCAGCAGTAGTCAGCACCAATGCCCTTCAAAAGAGGATAGCCATGCTGCTACAGGATGAATGGCCTCATCCATTCCACCAAGATAATTCACTCTTCTTATCACTCAACTCACACACTCACAAACCCATCACACACCCACAGGGATCTCACACCTCAAGGACAACACCACTAACTCTCACACACACCCTCACATCTTCATCAGGCTCATAGCCTCTGGAGCTCACATCCTCATCCCCTCCACGTCTCCGCTCGCCACACAAACAGTCCACTCAGTGCCATGTGTCCAGCACATACTCTCTCCATCTGTTTTCATGCAGGAGAAGCAGGCTTACAGCAGCAGGGAGAGGTCCCAGACCGGACGGTGAAGTGGCCCACATTAGGCCCCTCACTCATTGAGGAGGGGCCATTGCGCTGACTGGTGAGGATGTGGACCGTGCCTGTGGTGACGGTGACATTGGCAGCGAACACCCATATGAGGATCCTGCATCATCCCTCTCTCAACATCTACACCAGTGGGTTTTCCTACCAACTTGGGCAGACGATCAGGGGTTGGGGGTGGGGTGGATGAGTCCAGAGGGCTGGCCTTATAATGATATGCTGATGTATTACAATGAGGTTCCCGCCATCGATCGCAAACTGGTTTCACGACATCGTGAAACTGATTTTTGGCCTTCTCACCACATTGTCCACTCACACCACCAAACACGCCCGACGCCAGCGGGCACAGAAAATCTTGGCCATTGTTTGGAGGGCAGGCAAGAATGGGAGATGGTAGCTGTGACTGGAGGAGCTAGAGCAGTTATTCTGGTAGTTCCTGCTGCCTTGAAACTTGGAATCTATAAATTACATGATTTTTGTTAATTCATTATAAATAAATCTCCCACACTGCCTTTCCAAAATGAAAATAGAAACGGAGAAAATCGCCGCAGGAGTAGGCCATTCGGCCCTTCGAGCCTGTTCTGCCATTCATTCTGATTATGGCTGATCCTCTATCTCAACACCATATTCCCAATATTCCCCCCATACCCCTTGATGCTTTTCTAGCTACTTGGCACAAGGTAAATTATTGACAATGAGGCTCACATCTCCAACCCCTTTACAAAATTAATTGAAAGTAATTAGTACTCTCTAGTATTCTATGGTTTTGTTTTGCCAAGTTTAATTTTCTTTTTCATCAATACTTCTGTTAGAAGTGAGTGCTAATGAACATGTCAGGGTACTGACTTCCAAAAGTCCAACTGTCCAACAGACAAATTAACTCTGCGGCACAAGCCAGCCTTCAGATAACGACTGGTTTAGTTCACATATGCTGCACATTTCAGGGAGTTTTTTCCAGGCTAATGCACCTCTTCACATGATCATCTGTGATCATGGGGAGAGACAGAACCTCTGATTGGAGAAGCTGGAGTGGTGAGCATGGAGAGAGACAGATCCTCTGATTGGAGGAGTTGGGGTGGTGAGCATGGGGAGAGACAGAACCTGTGATTGGAGGAGCTGGGGTGGTGAGCATGGGGAGAGACAGAACCTCTGATTGGAGAAGCTGGAGTGGTGAGCATGGAGAGAGACAGAACCTCTGATTGGAGGAGTTGGGGTGGTGAGCATGGGGAGAGACAGAACCTGTGATTGGAGGAGCTGGGGTGGTGAGCATGGGGAGAGCAGAACCTCTGATTGGAGGAGTTGGGGCGGTGAGCATGGGAGAGCAGAACCTCTGATTGGAGGAGTTGGGGCGGTGAGCATGGGGAGAGCAGAACCTCTGATTGGAGGAGTTGGGGCGGTGAGCATGGGGAGAGCAGAACCTCTGATTGGAGGAGTTGGGGCGGTGAGCATGGGGAGAGACAAAGCCTGTGATTGGAGGAGCTGGGGCAGTGAGCATGGGGAGAGCAGAACCTCTGATTGGAGGAGTTGGGGCGGTGAGCATGGGGAGAGCCAGAACCTCTGATTGGAGGAGTTGGGGCGGTGAGCATGGGGAGAGACAGAGCCTGTGATTGGAGGAGCCACTCCTCACAGATTCTGTTTCTCCTGTGTATTGGGGCAGGTTTTCTCTCAACAGTCTCCCTGTCATTATTTTTCATGTGCTTTCTGGGGGCTTTTGAGAGCAATTTGACCGACCGGCTCCATGTATTTCAAACCTTGTGTGGAAGGGAACGCCTGTGGAACATAAGGGCCAGCATGGACCAGTTGGGCTGAAGGGCTTCTGACATTTGAGAAATTCGTGTAATTCTATGTAAATCCTCAATCAATCACTTCACCTTTAGTCTTTTAAATTCATGGGAATATAAACCTTTTCAATCAACAGCCCTTAGAATTTGCCCTTTTAGCCCTGGTATAACTCTGGTGGAGCTGTACTGCCCTCAGAGGTCACTATATCCTTCCTGAGGAAAGGTGCCACACTGCTCATCCACAATGCCCCTCTTTACCAAACCCCAGCCATGCAATTTGCGAGGGGAGATTGAAAATAAAAGTGACAAACAAATTGGGACCTATTCAGGAGAAGCTTTTGGAACAGTTTTTCTGAATTCCTTACACAGTCCCAAGAAATCTCAGGAGCCTGTATCCCTACAATTAGAAATGTTCCCGTCATTCTGAAACTTAAAGGGCAGTTGGCAATTTTTTTCCAATTTGACCTCAGGACCATAGAGGTGCTGGAGTGACAGCTTTTATTATCCATTCTTACTTGTCCTGTGAACAACCAAATGAATTGCTAGGCTTTTTTTTTTTTAAAACCTCCATAGGATTGCCAGCATTTGTTGCCCATCCCTAATTGCTAGGCCATTTCAGAGGGGCAGTGAAGAGTCACCTACATTGCTGTGGGTCTGGAGTCACATGTAGGCCAGACCGGGTAAGAGTGGCAGATTTCCTCCCCTAAAAGTCAATCAATGATAGCTTCATGGTCACCATTACTGAAGCTAGAGCCGGAATGTTCTAGCCCCGTTGGCATCGGGTGTCATGTTGGGCGGGGGTGTAGAGTATGGCAAGAAGGCCAAAAGCCAGTTTCACCCCGGCACGAGAGCACAGCGGGATCATCCCGATGGTATCAGCCATGGTGGGGCGCCAATCCCTCTGGGAGGCGGGTTTGAACCCACTTTGCATTCCGCTAATGGGCTAAGTAAGGCCTGACTGAATCGCTACCCCCCCTGTCCAGATTTACCGTTACTCTGGCGGGAAAACACTGGCCCAGAATGCACCTGGACAAGTGGGACGTGCAGAAGCTGGGACTCACCATTAGGGCCTCACTCAGATCGCGGACGTCTGAGGAGCAGAAGACGCTGGAGTCCTACAAGTACTGGGCCCTGGAGGAACACGTGCATCACGTGCTGGATGGAGTCTCACGGACATGGCTCCACCACGAGGCAGCTCACGGGAGGTGGGAGTCTCCATCGATGTCTGGGGTCTGCATCGGAAGATCAGGGTCTTGGCTTTGGGCTGCTCTGGGTGATCGTCAGTGGGTGGGGAGCAGAAGGTTCAGCTGTAAGTGGGAGAGGAAGGTGCACAGTGGGGAGTGAAGTTGGGAAGGGGGGAAGCGAAGGTGTCGGGGGGAGGTGATGTAGGAACGAAGGTGTTGGTGGGAGGATGGCATTCCTGGGTGGAGGCTGTAATGGGGGAGAATGCAGCAACTGGGGAGGTAGGTGTAAGGGTGAAGAAGGTGTAAGGGAAGGTGTTAGGAGAGGGGAAGGAGTCCAGGGGTGTGGAAGGTGTTGGGAGTGGGGAATCTGGGGGCAGGGATTGAGAGTGGATGGAGGAGTAAGGGGCGGGTGATGTCCAGATGAAGGTGCAAGGGAGGGGGCTGTGGAGTCAATGCCTCCTCAGGAGTGGGGGGAGGGGAGTGAACTGAGGGTGGGCGTAGTAGGAGGAAATGGTGAGTGTGAGAGGGGACAGACTGAACCAGAGGGGTAGGAGGGTGAGGGTGTGGCTGTAGAAGGGATGATGAGGGTGGTTGCTGGGGACTCGGAGGCAGACACGGATCCTGGACATGGGAAGAAGGAGGTCAATGTGGGGATGGGATTCTCAGGAAGGTAGTGAATATGGACATTCACCTGGACATCCTGGAAAGAAAAGGGTTCAGGCTGGTAGGTGATGGTGGGGAGGTGGAAGGTGACGCCAGGGGGGGTCAACAGTGATGGGGGAAAGGACATGGGTGATCGGGGGAAGGGGAAAGGGTGGGGGACCTGAGCAGAAAGTTGACTACAACCATGGCTTACAAATTAAAACTGAGCAGAGCCTCGTGTTGGGCAGGAACAGGTGCTGCATGGGAGTGAGATCAGTGGGTGGGCGGAGATGGAGGTCGGCTCAGATGGACAACTGAAAGAGAATCTCAGCAGGCAGCATTGAAAATACTCAGGACATTGAGATGAATGATGGAGGAAGGATCCGTGTGTGTGGGAGAGGCTTACACGAGGCTCTGAAAGGCCCTGCCACACACACACTCTCCCTCCAGAATCACTCATGGGCCGGCTGTGTGCAGCTGACCTGCTAGTGGGGGTGATGCAGGGGGAGGACTCGTGAAGCCTGTAAATGAAGCTGAAAGATAACATTGTACAGTATTCAGTGAAAGTAAATATATTTTCAGATTATAACCCGTGCAACCACTTGCAAAAGAATTTCTCAACTTTTATAGGCCGACTAGTTCTTATAGGTGCCGTCACTGTGCACTGGTGGGGGAGTGGATGTTTAAGGTGGTAGATGTGGTGTCAATCAAGTGGGCTGTTTTGTCTTGGATGGTGTTGAGCTTCTTGAGTGTTGTGGGAACTGCACTCATCCAGCAAGTGGAGAGTATTCCATCACACTCCTGACTCGTGCCTTGTAGATAGTGGACAGGCTTTGGGGAGTCAGGAGGTGATTTACTCACCACAGGATTTACAGCTTCTGACGTGCTGTTGTAGGCAGAGTATTTATATGGCTAGTCCTGTTTAATTTCTGGTCAATGGTAACCCCCAGCATGTCGATAGTGCGGGTCGGACTGCTTCAGTATCTGAAGAGCTGTGAATGGTGCAGAACATTGTACAATCATCAGCGAACATCCCCGCTTTTGACCTTATGATGGAAGGAAGGTTATTGATGAAGCAGCTGAAGATGGTTGGCCAAGGACACTGTGCTGAGGAACTCCTGCAGTGATGTCCTGGAGCTGAGATGATTGACCTTCAACAATCACAACCATCTTCCTTTGTGCTGGGTATGACTCCAACTAGTGGAGAGTTTTCCCTGATTCCCATTGACAGTTTTGATGTCACACTCAGTCAAATGCTGCCTTGATGTCAAGGGCAGTCACTCCCACCTCACCTATGGAGTTCAGCTCTTTTGTCTATGTTTGAACCAAGGCTGTAATGAGGTCAGGAGCTGAGTGACCCTGGCAGAACCAAAAATGAGTATCAGTGAGCAAGTTATTGCTAATTAAGTGGCACTTGATAGCATTGTTGATGACCCCTTCCCTCACTTTACTGATGATTGAGAATAGAGTGATGGGGTGGAAATTGGCCGGGTTGGATTTGTCCTGCTTTCTGTGTATAGGAAATAGCTGCGCAATTTTCCACATAGCCGGGTAGATGCCAATGTTGTAGCTGTGCTGGAACATTTTGGCTAGGAGTGTGGAAAATTCTGGAACACAAGTCTTCAGTACTATTGCCGGAATACTGTCAGGGCCCATAGCCTTTGCAGTATGCAGTGCCTTCAGCTGTTTCTTGATATCACAAGGAGTGAATTGAACTGGCTGAAGACTGGCATCTGTGATGCTGGGGGCCTCTGGAGGATGCAGAGATGGACCATCCACTCAGCAATTCTGGCTGAAGATTGTTGCAAATGCTTTAGCCTCATCTTTTGCACTGATGTGCTGGGCTTCTGCATCATTGAGGATGGGGATATTTATGGAGCCTTCTCCCCCATTGAGTTGTTTAACTGCCCACCACCATTCACGACTGGATGTGGCAGGACTGCAGAGCTTAGATCTGATCCGTTGGTTGTGGAATCGCTCTGTCTTGGACAGATACATCTGTGACAAGTAGATTGGTGAGGATGAGGTCAAGTATGACTTTCCCTCTTGTTGGTTCCCTCACCATCTGCCACAGGCCCAGTCTAGCAGCTATATCATTTAGCACTCGGCCAGCTCGGTCAGTAGTGGTGCTACTGAGCCACTCCTGGTGATGGACGTTGAAGTCCCCCACCCAGAGTACATTCTGCACCCTTGCCACCCTCAGTGTTTCCTCCAAGTGGTGTTCAACCTGGAGGAGCACTGATTCATCAGCTGAGGGCGTGATGGTACATGATAACCAGCAGGAGGTTTCCTTGCCCATGTTTGACCTGATACCATGAGGCTGGAATCGATGTTGAGGAGGAGGTGGGATAGCGGTATTGTCACTGGACTCGTATTCCAGGGACTCTGGGGATCTGGGTTTGAATCCCAGCACAGCAGATGGTGAAATTTGAATGTAACAAAAATCTGGAGGTGAAAGTCTGATGGTGACCATGAAACCATTGTAAAACCCCACCTGGTTCACTGATGGCCTTTAGGGAAGGAAATCTGTTGTCCTTACCTGATCTGGCCTACATGTGACTCCAGACCACAGCAATGTGGTTCATTCTTAAAAATCCCCTCTGAACAAGAGCAATCAGGGATGGGCAATAAATGCTGGCCTAGACAGCAATGCCCACATCCCATGAATGAATAAAAAAAAAACTCCCTCCTGGCTGTATATCACTGTGCTGCCACCTCTGCTGGGTCTGTCCTGCCAATGGGACAGGACATATCCAGGGATGGGGGTGTCTGGGACATTATCTGTAAGGTATGATTCTGTGAGAATGACTGTCAGGCTGTTGCTTGACCAGTCTGTGAGACAGCTCTCCCAATTTTGGCACTAGCCCTCAGATGTTGGTTTGCAGGGTCGACAGGGCTGAGTTTGCTATTATCATTTCCGGTGCCTAGGGTGCTTTGTCCATTTTCGGTCCTTATCCAATTTTTTTGCAGCGGTTTAATACAACTGAGTGGCATGCTGGGTCATTTAAGAGTCAACCACGATTGCTGTGGGTCTGGAGTCCATTTTAGGCCAGACCAGGTAAGGATGGCAGATATCCTTCCCTAAAGGACATTAATGAACCAGATGGGTTTTTACAACAAATCGACAATAGTTTCATGGTCATTAATGCAGATTTTTTATTGACTTCAAACTCCACAATCTGCCATGTTGGGATTTGGACCCAGGTTCCCAGATCATTATCTTGGGCCTCTGGATTACTAGTTCAGTGACAATACCACCTCCCCTTCATGTGGAGTGAATCGAATTGGCTGAAGACTGACATCTGTGATGCTGGGGACCTCGGGAGGAGCCGAGATGGATCATCCACTTGGCACTTCTGGCTGAAGATTACAGCAAGTGCTTTAACCTTATCTTTTGCACTGATGTTCTGGGTTCCCCCATCAATGAGGATGGGGATATTTGTGGAGCCTCCTCTTCCGTTAGTTGTTTAATTGTCCACCACCATTCTCGACCGGTGGCAAGACCGCAGAGCTTTAATCTAATCTGTTGGTGGTGGGATCGCTTAGTTGTGTCTATCGCATGCTGCTTATGCATTTTGGCATGCAAGTAGTCCCGTGTTGTAGCTTCACCAGATTTTTAGTTATGCCTGGTTCTGCTCCCAGCATGCCCTTCTGCACTCATTGAACCGAGTTTGATCTCCTAGCTTGATGGTAATGATAAAGTGGGGGATATGCTGGGCCAGGAAGTTCCAGACTGTGTTTGAGTACAATTCTACTGCTGATAGCCCAGTGCCTCATGGATGCCCAGTCTTGAGTTGCTAGATTTGAAACTTATCCCATTTGGCACAGTGGTGGTGCCTCAACACAATGGAGACCATCCTCAATGAGTAGCCGGGACTTTGTCTCCAAAAGGACCGTGTGGTGGTCACTCCTACCGATACTGTCATGGACAGATATATCTGTGACAGGCAGGTTGGTGAAGATGAGGTCAAGTATGTTTTTTACTCTCCACCTGCTGCAGACCCAGTCTAGCAACTATGTCCTTTAGGACTTGGCAAGCTCGGTCAGTAGTGGTGCTACCAAGCCACTCTTGGTGAAGTCCCCCATCCAGGGTATATTCAGTGCCCTTGCCACCTCAGTGGTTCTTTCAATTGGTGTTCAACATGCGGGAATACTGACTGATCAGCTGTTGGGTGGCAGTAGATTGTGATCAACAGGAGGTTTCCTTGCCCATGTTTAACCCAACTCCATGAGACTTCATGGGGTCCGGAGCCAATGTTGTGTACTCCCAACTCCCTCCTGACTGTATACCGCTGTGCTGTCACCTCTGCCAGTGGGTCAGAACATTCTCAGGGATGGTGATGGTGGTGTTTGGGACATTATCTGTAAGGTATGATTCTGTGAGGATGACTATGTCAGGCTGTTGCTTGACTAGCCTGTGAGACAGCTCTCCCAACTTTGGCACAAGCTCCCAGATGTTAGTGAGGAGGACTTTGATAGGACTGGGTGTGCAGTTGTGGTTTCCGGTGCCTTGGTTGATGGTGGGTGGTCCATTCAGTTTCATTCCTTTTTTGACTTTCCCGTGGAGGTTTGGTACCACTGAGTGGCTTGCTAGGGCATTTCAAAGGACAGTTAAGAGTCAACTACATTGCTGTGAATCTGGAGTCATGTGTAGACCAGAGACAAGGGAGCAAGCTTTATAGCAATTGAAATTGGGAGACAGTTTTGTCGTTCTCTTATTATTGCTGTCCTCAGTTATTAGTCACAGCCCCTGGAATCCAGCTTGATGTGAGGCAGCACTGTTAACACTGTCAAATTTCATTTCTGAAAAACAGAACAGAAAATGCCAAACAGATCAGTTCAGATTTGAAACACACGCACACAATGTTTCCTGCTGATTCCATCATCAGAAACAGTACTGGCTCTCTCTCTGCTTCAGATTTTCACACCCTTTTTTTAAAAACCTCCAACTCGTTAGAAGTTGACTCCCAAGGGCAGCACTGAGGTTCAAAGCAGTCATATTCACTGGCCACTTCCATTCCAAGTAATTTGCCATGTAAATTCTACAAATTCCAGGAAATGTTGCAGTCTCTGCTTCCTCGGATTGAAAAAATTTATTGCCTTCGATAAAAACTCTGACATGAGATTCCATACAGCACGGTCGGGGGTGGGCGTTGGGTGGGGGGGGTGGTGGGGGTGGTGGTGTTTACCCCATTGTGCCTGTGGTTAGAGTAATCCCACGTCTGCCCATTCCTTCCCCATTGCAATGCAAATTTCACCCCCCCTTCAAATACGTATCCAAGTTCCTTTTGAAAGATCCTACTGAATCTGTCTCCACCGCCCTTTCACGCAGCACATTCCAGATCACAACAACTCACTGCACAAAAAAACTGTTCTTTTGCCAATCATCTTAAATCTGTATCCCCTTGGCTCCTGACCCTCCTGTCAGAGGGAAGATTTCTCTTACTTACTCGATCACAACCCATGGTAATTTTGAACAACTCTATCAAATCTCCTCTTAACCGTCTCCGCTCGAAGCAGAACAACCCCAGCTTCTCCAGTTCCCTCCACATTGACCGAAATCCTTGGTACCATTCAAGTGATTCTCAGACGGTCATTGGAAGAATGTGCAGGGAGTTTAGATTGATGGTTGGGTCAGGAAAAGGTGCTCACTGGAATCTCCAGCAGTCTGACAGTCAGGGTAATGGGACTATGGCTTTGAAAGGGAGGAGACTATGAGCAGGCTGTTCTGCACATCGAGTAAATTGCGAAACAGATTAAGTGGACAGATATTCATCTTCCGCCATTCCCTGGAGAATTTTTCTCCTTATCTTGGCCACTACAATGAATGGTGAATTATTCCCTCAGGCCACACATCCTGCCTAAACCTTGGTTTCTATCAAGATCCCTTCTGGCAGTAAATCAAGACCAGGACTTCCTCTCAATCTATCCTTTGCCTCCACCTATTGCTGACCTTCTATCCAGCTCCTCCTGCTTCACCCCCCCACCCCCCTTAAACAGTATAAATTTAATCACATTTCTACTTCTGTGGCTGAAGAGTCATATGGACTCGAAACATCAATTGTTTCTCTCTCCACAGATGCTGTCAGGCCTGCTGAGTTTTTCCAGCATTTTCTGTTTCAGATTTCCAGCATCTGCAGTATTTTGCTTTTATCAGGACATCCTTGTGTGGGGGATGGACTATGGCTTACTGGTCTGCGGTACTGGACTTGTAACACCACCATTGAAGCAATCCTATCTTCATTCCATTTCCACCTGCTTTCTCACTGCATTCGGCTAAATAACTGGCATGAGGAATAGAATTGGCAATACCCGTCAGTAGTAAGACATAGGCTTCCACTGTCTCACCATCAACATCATCCTAGATTCTAAATAGTTATCTGAAAAGGTAGGAATGTGAAGGGTTAAGGGGAGAAGGTGGGGGATTGGTACTAGATAAATTGCTCATTCAGAGAGCCAGTGCTGACACAACAGGTCAAATGGCCTCCTTCCATAACAATTCTGTCTGGAGATTTAAGAAAACATATTTCCTCATGGATGCTCCTCAGCATCTACAGCCTATCCCATCACAGACACTGCTCAATGCAAATGGCCTGTAGCTGAGGTAACCAAGTGAAGACTTGGAGTTTGGTGAGAGGGGGAGTTCGGTGAAGGGGGGGGAAGGAGGTGCTTGTTTCCTTTTTCTATCTTTCTTACCCTGTAGGAATTGGCTCTTGCTTCACTACAGGGAAAGGAATTAGCTCTTTGTTGAGTATTTGGTAAGTGGTGAGTTTTATTCTATCCCTAAGGTGTAAAATGGTACACAACTTGGTTGTAAAGTTAATAATATATACAAAAAAAGCAACATAAGTGATTAATATAGTCAAGTAATTATTTACAACACATTAAGGGTGGCAGGACAGGTGATGTGTCAAGGCTGCAGCTTGTGGGAGCACCTGGATAACATTGTGATCCAGGGCAAACATGTCAGCAGTAAGTGTTTGTGGCTGGAGGAACTTCAGCTCAGTCATTGAGCTGGAGGCTGAGCTGCAAACAGTGACACATCAGGGAGGGGGAAAGTTACTGGATGCTTTATACCAGGAGGCAATTGCACCACATAGGATCAGGTCTTCTGGTTTGGTCAGTGGTCAGGGACAGGAGGGTGTGACTGCGAGTGAGGCAGGTATTGGGACTCAAGAGGGCAGGAGTGAGAGTCTCTGCAATTGTCCAACAAGTTTGAGGTTTTTTTCAGCTTGTTTGGATGAGAGTAGGGGCTGCAGGCTGGATGAACAAACTAACCATGGCACCATGGTACAGAAAACCATTCAAGTGGGGGGAGTTACAAAGAATGTAGTGCTATTAGGGGACAGTATAGCCAGAGGACTTGACAGTGTTCTCTGTAGCAAAGTGCGTGAGTCCAGACGGCTGTGTTGCCTGCCCGGTGCCGGTGTTCGGGACATCTGTTCAGGGCTGGAGGGAAACTTGCAGTTGGAGGGGGAAGATTAAGTTGTCATAGCCTATGTAGGTACCAACAACATAGGTAAAATTAGTAAAGAGATTCTGCATAGAGAGTATAGGGAGCTAGGTGCTAAATTGAAAAGCAGAACCTCAAAGGTTATAATCTCTGGATTGTTACCTGAGCTGCATGCAAACTGGCATAGGGTACAGAAAGAGATGAATATGTGGCTCAAAGACTGGTGTGGGAGAAGTGGGTTCCAGTCATGGGGCACTGGCACCAGTATTGGGGAAAGGGAGCTGTACCATTGGGACGGTCTACACCTGAACCAGGCTGGGACCAGTGTTCTTGCGGACCACATAACTGGGGAGGCAAGGAGAGTTTTAAACTAAATAGTCGGGGTAAGGGATCAACTGTAGGAAGATGTGGAATACCAAAGAGTAGAGAAGGTAAGAGAGGAAAATAGAAATACGGGAAATGAGAGTCAGAGAATGGCAGGAAGGGACAGAGAGAAAAAAATCTAAGAATGCACAAAGAGTCAAGACTAGATGTCACAAATATAACAAAAAGACTATACTAAAAGCTCTGTACCTGAATGTTGTAAATACTATGCACAAAGTAAACAAATTGATAAGGCACATTGAAGTAAGTAAATATGACCTGATAGCCATTACGGAGACATGGCCGCAGGATTACAGGGATTGTATCCTGAATATTAAGGGGTACATGACCTTCGAGAAGAATAGGAAGTTGGTAAAGATGGAAATGTAACACTGTTTCTCAAGGATGACCTTGGTGCAATAGTTAAAGATGACTTTGGTTCAGGACATCAGGATGTAGAATTGATTTGGTTGGGGATGGGGAATAGTACGGGAAAAAAGTCATTAGTGGGAGTGGTCTACAAGCCCCCTAACAGTAGCCACAATGTAGGGCAAGAAGAAATATTGGGTGCATGTGATAAAGGGACTGCAATAATCATGGGTGACTTTAATCTACATATAAACTGGAAAAATCAGATTAGCAGTAGTAGCCTGGATGAAGAGTTCATAGAATGTTTTTGACATAGTTTCTTAGGGCAGCATGTTCTGGAACAACCAGAGAGCAGGTGATTTTTAAAAAAAATTCATTCATGGGAGGCGTCACTGGCCAGGCCAACATTTATTACCCATCCCTAGTTCAGAGGACATTTAAGAGTCAACCACATTGCTATGGGTCTGGAGTCACATGTAGACCAGACCAGGTAAAGATGGCAGATTTCCTTCCCTAAAGAACATTAGTGAACCAGATTGGACTTTGTATTGTGTAACTTGACAGGGTTAATTAATGACCTCTGAGTAAAGGCACTCCCAGGTAGCAGCAGTCACAGTGTTTGAATTTTTATATCCAGTTTGAAAGGAAGAGTGGGTCTAAGACTAGTATTTTAAACTTAAATAAGGGCAACTATGTGGGCATGAAAGCTGAGCTAGCTGAAGTGAACTGGGATATTAGGCTAGGGAATAGATCAATAGAGAAACAGTGGCAGATATTTAAGGGGATATTCCAAAATACTCAGAATAAGTACATTCCTACTTTAAAGAAAAATTCTAAAAGACAACTCACCATCCATGGTTAACTAAGGGATTTGGGGACAGCATCAAATTTAAGTAGAAAGCGTATAACTGCACAAAGATGAGTTGCAGTATTACTCACAATAAAAGATTGTGGTGGAAGAATTAATCCAGGCTGACCTTTCGGGTTCAAGTTTATTTTCAAGACAACCCCTCAGTGCTACTGACTTCCAAGTAACTTCCACACAAAAAGTGTTCCAGCTGTATCTTTTTATTCTGTTTAGATGGGATTATCAATGCCCATCACCTATTTAGCTAGCAATTGTTTTTTTAGCAAGGTGATTGCCGTATTAACAGATTCCCCCAAATTAAAAAACTAGAGAACATTTTATTTAAACAAACAGAAGGAAATCTCACGCATTTCCACATCTATAATTCCTGAACTTCATTAACCACACATGTATAAGCAATTATAAAACCAAAACAATATTTTTTCCCCATTGCATCATATAAGACACGCCTCTACCAACACATTTAATCATTTCTTAGGGCAGGCACCTCTTTTGGAAAAACAGGCTGATAGTTGGTGACTTGTGTCAACCCATTTTATCTTAGCGATCTTTCTCTCTCTAACATCTCTTTTATGCTGGTTGGGTCTATCCTTAGCCTTTTTTCAGTGATGCTTTGGGACAATGTTCATTCCACAAAGAGACCGGGGTTATCAACATAAATTCTAAGGGCAAACTTTTCCCACATTCCCCCTTATGTAATATAGTATAGTATATACTATAGCCAGTATATTGGATAAGTAAACCCCCAAATCTAATGCTTCTATCAAGGCCAGTGTTTCAGCAGCTAAGGTACTTTTCACTACCCTTTTTATTTTTAATTTCTTGGCCTCCCAAGCCAGCAGGCAACATTTCTCATTCTTTCCCATGAAGAATATGATAAACCCGGCTGTGCTAGAGTACACGTCTGGAAGATTGGCATGTGAAGCATCGCTAAAAATGACCAACCTCATATCTTCTGGATCACTGAAGGCTACAAACTTGAGCGCTCATCTCTCAGAATTAATTTTTTTTTTTTTAAAAAAGTGTTTTATTTGCTCTCAGAATGTGCTGAATGGCAGCATGTTTCATCATGGTACTCAGCTCCAACACATCAAAACTAGCATCAGGTCTAGTCTGAGTGCAGGGCCAGTTCAACTGTCCAATCAAACTTATTAACTGTTCCGTTTCTTCCTTATGTTCTTATAAGGAGGAGATAGACAGATTTTTAATTAGAAATTGGAGTTGAGGCTGAAATGAGATCAGCCATGATCGTATTGAATGGTGGGGAAGGCTTGAGGGGCTGAATTGCCTACTCCTGCTCCTAGTTCTTATGTTCTTATGTTCCTTGGTAGCAGGATCCTCTTTTGTGAGGATCTAACCTGAGTTATTGGGATATGATTAACATTTTCTGGTTAAGATTGTTGATTCAAAGTCACTCCTAACTTGCTCTGCTTAATGTCTAAACATATGTATTTAAAGGCCCCAGAAGCCTGACTTCTGACCTGGAATTCCTTCTTTCTCTTCTCAATTACCCATTGTTCAAATTCTACGGAGCCCCCCACAGGAAATCATCAACATGCATGATAAAGATTCCAGCTGGTCTCTCCTTATGGTACCAGTAGAACATCACAGGCTCTGCATTTAACTGACTGCAACCAGTTTTCAAAAGGACAAAGCTCATGGAAAAATACCAAACTCTTGATGCATCGTTCAACCCATAAACACACTTATTCAATTCCCTTGGCTTTCCTTCTACAGCCCCGGGTTCTTTGGCTGGTTTCAAAAAACTTCCTTTTGAAACTCCTTCCCTGTAAAAACGCAGCCTTTATATCAATCAATTCACACTCCCAGGAATAAGGGCCAAAATAGCTAAAAAAATCTTCAAATTCACTTTCCCCGCAGTAAGTGAGTCCATTCTAACATCCTGATCTCTAGTTTCTCTTCAAAGCCTAGGGTTACTAATCTCGCTTTGGCTTTATATGTGCAGCTTGAGAGTACCTTTTCTGTACAGATCTATCTGTGAGATAAAGCTGACTGTCCTCTGTCAGGTATTTCAGAATCAATTCCTACCAACTTTCTAACTCTTTCCGTTTGGCTTCATTTATCAGCTTATTTTCCAATTTATTTACAGCTACTAGAATCTCTCGGCCATAAGGACTTCTACTTAAATTGAGATTCCTAGCTTTTTCTCTACTCCTCCTTGTTAAGCTATGGCCCTTACTCACATTCCTCTCCCTTTCTGGACTGCTACTATATGTTTGTTCTCCCATGCAAGCAGAACCCTGTTCACAAGTCCGTGATTTTTCTCTAGGGTCACGACCATTTTCTGGTCCACTGTCAAAACTCATACTGCGTTTTCTGGGATTCCACATCTTTACCTCGGTTTGTCAATCGATAGGTCTTGTCTCCTGTCCTTCATCCTGCACATTTAGCCAATGTTTGTATTTACCAGTGGCCTTTCCTGCTCTCCCTATGATAATGGCATCCCTCCACACACTGGTCCCCTCTGGCATGTATGTTACCTTTGTTCCTACTTTGGGTAGTTGCCCTTTTGGATGAACAGCGTTGTCCTGTACCTCAGTATTACTTTGTTCATAGTCAGTCAACCCTGTATCTGCTGTCGTCCGCTGCTCATAACTACCCAGTGTATGGAAAGTGCATGGTGCCTCCTCGCGTTCTATGTCCTGTTCAGAACCTGTAAAGGGAGAGTCAGTACCAATTACCTGTGAAGAATGTAACCTAACAGTTTGATTGCCGTGCTGCACAATTACTACTTTCCTATTACCTTGCCAGGTCCTTTCCAGCCTTCCCTTTTATAATATACCATGTCTCCCTGTCTAATCTGTATTCCTGATGGTCTTATGCAGTGTCGTTGGGTTGGCCGAATTTTCTCCAAAACCTCAGCTTCATTGAAAGCTTTTTTGCCCGCATGCAAATCATTCAGATGAGCAGAAAAGGCGGAGCTAATGTTAGTTCCTACTCGAGCAGGGGAAGCACCTGACAACACCGAAGGTAACTTTGGATTTCTTCCGTACACCAGCTGGTACAGACTGTACCCCCCAACCATTTGCAGAGAGTTTTGTGTACACCGCCCATGCTAGCACCACTTGCAATTTACAACCTGGTTGATCAACCAATATTTTATGTAACATGTCAAAGACCATTACTATGCGGTCTCTCAGCTGCAGTGTGCATAACTATGATGTTTAAATTTTCGCACATATCTCGAAATTCCTCACAGGCGAATTCCCCACCATTATCTGTGAGGAGCTTCACTGATGTTCCTAATCCGGTTCCTACCCATTTCCCCATGACCTCATCGACAATGGTCCTTTTGTCTTTACTATGTATCAGTGGATAGACTAAACCTGGTTGCCATATCAATGAAATGTAATAAAAAAAATACCCCTATCCTTGTCCCAAACTTTCAAGTCCATTGCCACTGCATCGTTAAACTCCCTGGCTCGTGGCAGCTCACATCAGGTTACGTTGGTGTCTTGCAATATTTAAGGAAAATTTCACACTGAGCAGTGATTTGTTCAATAAGGTTCATCACGTAATGATACTGGGAATCACATCGAAAACACCAATTAACCATTCCCCATGCATTTTTTGGGTTTAAACGCCTACGGTCACCATTCCAGACACGCTTTTTGTCCCGACTCTCAAATTGGCTAGAGTTCCAACCATTTTCAGGCCTCTTGTCATTGACCCCATTTTTGTATTGGAATCTTTGTCTAATATTTGGCTGACTGTGAAATTCAGCCACCATTGAATCCTCTATCCTTTGTTTTACAGCTTAGCTGTTCGCATTTGCTAAAAAAAAATGGCAGAGGGAACAACTGTTTCCCAAGAAACTTTTTTAGGGCAGCGGCCATTTGATCCAAGAGAGATTCTCTCCCCCGGAGCTGAACCTCCGTTAGTACTAAATGACGATCAACATGGGAAATGCGAGCGCAGTCCAGTAATTTAAATGCCAATGCGATTCTAGAATTTCAAATTCAAATCTCTGTTGTCTCCTGTACCATTTATCAAAGCCTTGATATATATCCTTCCATGGGCTGATCATCTGATTTCCTAAACCTATCAAAGATCATCCAAGCTTCATACGCTTCCAATAACTCATCCTTTTCATAAAACTTATCCAAAAATTGTATCAGAAGGTTCAATCCTTCTTAATGACCCAAATCACCCACTTTCCGCTCTGAAAATACCTTGCTCCTTATTTTACTTTTGGTTGGTAAAGATAACATCAAAGCCATACCTGACTCTTTCTGGGGTATGGAAGTAACCCGGATCCACATTTCAACTTCAACCTTCCATTGCTGATGAGGTTCAGAGTCAGAAAAAATTGGTGCATAGTCAAAGCTTGTGATTTTGCACCATCCTTCTGCCATTCCATAACTTAAATTATCAGCAACAGTGCACTTCATTTCCCTCATAGGACTGAGACAGAAATCTTCATACACAGCAATCAATCAGCAAAGCTTAAAGTTCATCCTCTGCTACCATGTTACTCACAATAAAAGATTGTGGTGGAAGAATTAATCCAGGCTGGTCTTTTTGGCTCAAACTGGTTTATTTTCAAGACAGCCCCTCAAAGCTACTGACTTCCAAGTAACTTCCACACAAAGCATTCCACCTGTATCTTTTTATTCTATTTAGATGAGATAATCAATGCCCATCACCTGTTTAACTAGCAATTGTTTTTTAACAAAGGTGATTGCCATATTAACAGGCAGGTCAGATGATTGGTCAGAATATAAAGAATGGCAGAGAATGACTAAAATGTTAATCAGAAGAAAGAAATTAGAGTGTGAGAGGAAGATAGCGAAAAATGTAAAACGGATAGCAAGAGTTTCTACAGGTATTTTAAAAAGAAAAGAGTAAGTAAAGTGAGTGTTAGTCCTCCAGAGATTGAGAATGGAGAGTTAACAGAAGATAATAAGGCAATGGCGGATGAAATATTTTGACCCTGTCTTCACTATAGAGGTTACAGAAAACATTCCAGTAATAGTTGTAAATCCGGAGGTGGAAGGGGGAGGGGAACTTGGTGACATTACAATCACTAGGGAAGCGGTACTGAGCAAACTGATGGAACTGCGGGCTGACAAGTCTCCGGTCCTGATGGACTTCATCCTAGGGTCTTAAAAGAGGCGGCTAATGAGGTAGGAGATGTATTGGTGTTAATTTCTCAAAATTCCCTAGATTCTGGAAAGGTTCCATCAGACTGGAAAGTAGCAAATATACCCCCTCTATTCAAGAAGGGAGGGAGGCAGAAAACAGGAAACTATAGGCCAGTTAGCTTGATGTCTGTCATGGGGAAGGCGTTAGAGTTGATCATTGAAGAGGTTATAGTTGGGCACTTAGAAAAAGACAATGTAGTCGGGAAGAGTCAGGATGGTTTTATGAAACAGAAATCATGTTTAATCAATTTATTAGAGTTATTTGAAGGATTAATATGTGCTATGAATAAAGGGGAGCCTGTAGATGTGATGTATTTGGATTTCCAGGAAGCATTTGATAAGGCGCCACATCAAAGGTTATTGTGGAAAATTAAAGCTCATGGTGTAGGGAGTAAATATTAGCCTGGATAGAAGATTGGCTGGCTAACAGAAAACAGAGAGTATGCATAAATGGGTCTTTTTTGGATTGGCAGGATGTGATGAGTGGAGTCCCACAGGGGTCTGTGCTGGGGAATCAGCTTTTTACAACTTACATAAATGACTTAGTTGAGGGGAGCAAAGGCATGGTAGCTAAATTTTCAGACAACACAAAGATAGGTAGGAAAGTATGTTGTGAAGAAGACATAAGGAGTTTGCAGATGGATATAGATAGGATGATTAAGGGGCAAAAATCTAGCAGATGGAATATAATGTGGGAAATGTGAAGTTGTTCACTTTGGCAGGAAGAATAAAAAAGCAGAGTATTACTTAAATGGAGAACGGCTGCAGAATTCTGAGGTGCAGGGAATTCTAGGTGTTCTAGTGCATGAGTCACAAAAAGTTAGAATGCAGATACAGCAAGTAATCAAGAAGGCTAATGGAATGCTCTCCTTTGTTACAAGAGGAACTGTTATGCTTCAGTTATACAGGGCATTGGTGAGACCGCATCTTGAATACTGCATGCAATTTTGCTCTCCATATTTGGGGAAGGATGTAAATACGTTAGAGGCTGTTCAAAGGAGGTTTACCTGGAATGAGCAAGTTGTCTTTTGAGGAAAGGTTGGATGGGGTGGGCTTGTTTCCACTGGAGTTTAGAAGAGTGAAGGGTGACTTGATTGAAGTGTATAAGATGCTGAACGGTACTGACAAGGTGGATATGGAAAGGATGTTTCCTCTTGTGGGTGAGTCCAGAACTAGGGGGCACTGTTTTAAAATTAGGGGTCACCCTTTTAGGACAGAGATGAGGAGAATTTTTCTCTGAGGGTTGTGTGACTTTGGAACTCTCTGCCTCAGAAGGTGGTGGAAGTGGGGACATTGAATATTTTTAAGGCAGAGGTAGATAGATTCTTGTTAGGCAAGGGAATAAAAGGTTATTGGGGTAGATGGGAATGTGGAACTCAAAACACACACAGGTCAGCCAGTATCTTATTGAATGGCAGAGCAGGTTCAAGGAGGCGAATGGCCTACTTCTGCTCCTATTTTGTATGTTCATAAGCTATTTAATCACCCTAAGGATAATTTATTCAGAGTAAGTTTCACTCCAGAAACTCAAGCACCTGTGCAGCACTGAGGGAGTTGGAGGTGCTGTCATTATTCTTTCACAGGATGAGGGTGACACTGGCAAGGTCAGCATTTGTTGCCCATACCTAATTGCCCTTGAACTGAGTGGCTCACAAGGCCATTTCAGAGGGCAACCATATTGCAGGTCTGGAGTCACATGTAGGCCAGACCAGGTAAGGATGGCAGATTCCCTTCCTTAAAGGGCATCAGTGACCATATAGGTTTGTACGACAATAGGTCACTATTACTGAGATTAGCTTTCATTTCCAGATTTATTAACTGCATTCAAATGTCACCACCTGCAATGGGACTTGAATCCCTCTCATGCACATTCACCTGGATGTCACCCACCCTTTACTCCCTCTTCCATCCTAACTCCCTCCTTCTCCAGGGTTCCTTCCTCTCCCTGGACTCCTTCCCCTTCCAAACTCCTTCTCCCCTCCTCCAAACTCCTTCCTCCACCCGGATTCCTTCCCACCTCTGAAATTCTTCCCCCGCTCGAGGTCCTTCCTTCCCCCAAAGTCCTTCCCCCCTCCAAACTCCTTCCCTAACACCTTCTTCCCACCTTGCACCTACCTCCCCAGTTGCTGAATTCTCCCCCATTACAGCCTCCATCCTGGAATGCCCTCCGCCAGCCTCATCCCCCGATACCTTCATTCCTCCTCTTCTTAGCCTCACACCCATGACACCCTCACTCCTCCCCCCCCCCAGCCTCACCCCCGCCCCCCCCGACACCTTATTTCCCCCCTCCCAACTTCACTCCCCACTCCCACTCCTCTCCTGTCCCACTCACAGCTGAACGTTCCTCTCCCCCCAACCCCAACCCTCATCAATCATCTGTAGCAACCCATGGCCAAGACTGTGATGCTCTGAAGCAGACCCCAGGCATCAATGGAGACCTCCCACCTTCCGTGAGCTGCTTCACAGCAGAGCCATGTCCATTAGAATCCATCCAGCTGAATGTGGGGATGTGTGCAGACCTGCGCTCCATCACAGGAGCCATGGGTGAGTTCCTGCAGTGGCAATACAAGAGGGAAACAGGGCACCTCAACGTCCCTCCAGGTGCTCCTTCCTCTCAAGGAGTCAGGTTGGGACCCCTGGTCACAGTAGTTCAAGGAGGCAGCTCACCACCCTCTTCTCAAGGGCAATCAGGGATGGGCAATAAAATAGAATAAAAAAGATTAGTGATATTTTAGAAAGCATTTTCAATACTGAAAATACAGATACAGAATGTTTGAGTGAGGACTAGCAGATTGCAAATGGAATTTTAACTAATGTTCATAAAAGGATTGACCTGTGAACCAGGCATCCCCAGGTCAGCTACCAACATACCTTTGCTGATAAGTATGTACAAAGAGATCCTTCACACATCCAGGAGAATACCATTCAGCTCCTCAAGCCTGTTCTGCCACTCACTGGGATGGTGGTTAGTCTATATTTTAACCCCATTTACTCAGCTTCTTTTCCTATATATTAACACTGTTATGACATAGCAGATGTTAAAGGCTGAGCTGTTCAAATCCCAGAGAGAAACTTGAAACAACTGTCACAACTAATTCTCGATTTGTATGTTTCGAGATGCGGGCTTTGAATTCAGTAATCATAAGACCACCAAGTCTTAAGAGGTTTTTAGAAAACTAAATTAAACATTTATTAACAAGATAAATGATTTTTAAGCACACACGTATATCTACAAATTACTACTATAATAACTTCTAAATCCCTTAATTAATTTAACTCCCAGTTACACTTTCGTTAAGGCAACAGTAAGACACCTATTTTTAAAAGACCCAGGCAAAGTGAACGATACCCTGAACAATGAAATTCAAAGTGAGTTATCTTAACTTTAGTCCCTGGAGGCAGCAGTTTGGTACATACAGGTTGAAGGCATTTCACACTTGTTGAGTCTTAGACTGCCGTCCCTTACACACAGCCTTCACTCCTTCATACATATTTTCTCCTTTGAATGCAAATACCTATTGTTTCACTATGTCTTTGGACTTTATCTTTCTGATAATAAAAATCTCTCATAGCACTAAGTTTTACCAGTGATCTTTGGGAAAAATAAACACATTCTTTCTAAACTTCACCTGGCTAGGTCACACATTTCACTCCCTCTTTTGAAAACAATCTGGTCTAGTTTATTTAAAAATACAAACGTTCCCTTGACACCGATGTTTCTAAACCACCCCCATGTTTACCTAATTAACATTTCCAAACCTAACTTCTCTTCTTACATCAAAACACCCAGACCAGCTGCCTCTAATTCAATTAAGTCTCTCTCTCTTCACACACACACACACACACACACACACATATACACATAGACACAGACCCTGTTTTACAATAAAATCCAAGAGCATTATGGGCATTATTATATCTTCCTGACAACACCCTTAAAAAGAAAGAAAATCTTGCATTTATGTAGCGACTTTCATGACCATTAGACATCCCAAAGTGCCTTACGACCAATGAGGTATTTTTGCAGTGTTGTCACTGTTGTAAAGTAAGAACAGAACTCAATCAATCTGCATTTTAAAATGTTTTTCAAGTTGACCTCCTGACTGCAGCCCCTCCACCAGGCTTGGTCAACCTCAGCCCCTCCTTTTGTTGGGGGCGAGCGTTCCAGGTTTCCACTCCCCTTTGTGTGAAGAAGTGCTTCCTGACATCACCCCTGTACGGCCTGGCTCCAATTCTAAGATACGCTGCTGTGTTCTGGAATCTCAAAGCAGGTGATAGTTCACAATAAAACCCAAAAATGCTGGAGCCACTCAAGTCCGGTCCGACAGTGTCTGTGGAGAGAGAAACAGAGTTTCATGGGCAGGATATTATAACAGGAGTGGAGCTGGTCAAAAATCCATTTACTTTGGTGGGACTGCAAGATCCCACTTGTGGGAAGGGCTGTAAAATTCCACCTTTTCATCAGAATTACAGTCCAAGTAGGTTTTTACAACAATTGGCACCAGTTTCATGGCCAGATTACTGAGACTTATTGATTACCTCTGACTTATTAATTGAATTTCAACTCCACCAGCTACCATGGTGGGATTTGAACCCATGCCCCCAGAGTATTTAGTCAGAATTCTGGATTACTAGGTCCAGTGATGTTACCACTACACCACCATTGTTCCACAGCAGTTAGCATCTAGTATTTATTGAAGGAAGAATGAGTAGATGGCAGTGGCAGGTGCAGGAGGAGCTCATATATTCCTGTGTGGGCCCTGGATGGAGAGAAAGAAAGATTTTCATTTATATAGCACCTTTCACAACCTCAGGTTGTCCCAAAGTTCTATACAGCCAATGAAGCACTTTTGAAATGTAGCCGCTGTTGTAATGTAGAAATGCAGCAGCCATTTTGTGCACAGCAAGCTCCCACAAACAGCAATGTGATAATGACCAGATCATTGTTTTTTAGTGATGTTGATTGAAGGATAAATATTAACCAGGGCACTGAGAATAACTCCCCTGTGCATCTTTGAAATAGTGCCACAGGGTCTTTTTTTTTTACGTGAGAGGGTTTATCATCTTGCCTGAGACATAGCATCTCTGATTGTGCAGCACTCTCTCAGCACTGCACTGAAGGACCAGCCGAGACTTTAAGCTCAAGATCTGACATGGGAATTGAACCCACAGTCTTCTGTTGGAGTGGAGTTGAGGCTATCAGCCATTGAGGGCTTAACGGGTCAAATGGCTCTCAATTTAAAACTTGCTCAACTCTAATGAAAAAGCTGAAAGAATGGAATATTGCCATCGGTTGTTCCTCAGCTAATGCCAGGGATCAGAGCCAGTTGGACAGGTTTGTATAATGTATGATGAATGTGAAATTCCTGGCACAGGGGATATTGCTATGAAGCTATTACTTAAAATCTAATAGGTGGCTTTGAGTCTGATGCATCAGGCACCTGAACAGTAAAGTAATGAGTGGCAGTTGAGAAATATGAAAGGATGCATTAATCAAAAGCCCACAGGGAAAATCCCTTTGGGCTAGATCAAGCGAATTTTGGAAATACAATCATCTCCATTATCCTGGATTTGGACATGTATCCTTTGGACACGTATTCCTTACTTAACACCCACTGTAGGAGCCCCATCGCTACAGGGGACTGTGGTGGCTCAAGAAGAAGACCAGACATCACCAGTTATGGTGGCAAATAGGATTGGATGCTCAATGGGGACGTGCCAGTGATGCCCACGTGTTGAGGTGAACGCAAAAACCTAGTCAGTCATTAGCGAACTGGGTTCCAGTTAACGAACAGGAAGAGTTTGGGTTCCATTCCCAGGAAGGTTTCGATCAGCAGTTTACTGAGGTGTGGTAAAGAGGAGGGGAAATTTAATTGGGAAATATAGCCACCAAAGAAAGCTTGTGTGTGAACAATCTTTACAGTTGGTGCCTTTTCCCTGGAATTTAATGTGCAACTTCTCATCAGGTTACTGGAAACAATGCTGCAACAACCACTTATATACAGTTTTTTTGGTCCCTCTGGACTTCTCCATGCTGAGTTAAAATACCACTGCTTCCAGCTAAACAAGTGTCATGCAATGGTGATCTAAAAGTTCTGGTTGTTAAGTAGCTTGGAGCTTTCAGTGAATTGGAAAGATCTTGCATTAGTAACAGCCTCTCATCCCAAAGCATTTCAGAACAAGTAAATGAAATTATCCATTGCTGTAATGGAAGTGAGCATGGTGGCCAGCTTGTGCTGTGCTAGATCGCCTAACAGTAAACAAATCGATGGTCAGATCATCGATTTCCGGTCGTGTTGCCCAGGAGCCAAGAGAGATGGCAGCTCTTCTTCGAGTAGGGTTACAGGATGAACAGGCAAAGGAGCTCTCAGTTTAGCATCTCATCCAACAGACGGCAGAGCAGCTCTCCCTTAGTACTGCACTGAAGTGTCAGCCCAAATTTTACACTCATGTTCTGCAGCAAGGCTTTTACCTACTATCTTCTGGTCTCAGAGCGGACTGTACCTGATGCTAAATTCCTGAAATCCTCTCTGATCTGTTTCGAAGATAGTTCCATCCATTTTAGAAAGTATGTTTAATTGTAGCAGCTCTCTCCTCCCTGAGTTCCTGAACACACAGACCCTTGCTGGACTGCGCTCCCACTGACCATGGAAGATATCCATTCCCTCTTCCAAGCGGGCACGATGGAACATAGGCTGAACTGTTTCATGTTTCTGGATGACTCCCGAGGGATGGTTTCTGTGCCCCAGCACTCTGCTCCATCATTGGCGATGAGGTCAGAAGGTATTGAAAATCAATGAAAGACGTGTAGGTGAGGTTCTTATATTAGGGCCAAATTTGCCCCTTTTGGGCCCTTCTGAATCCAATGGAAAAAACATGAAAAGCTGACGATCCATCCTGAGCCTATGAAAATCATGGAAATTTGCAATTTCCAGATCGCTGAGATGACTTTTAGCCAAAGAAGTGGAGATGACAAACATATCAGTCTTGGTCAACACATGTTGACATGGCAACAATATTGATGTGCCAGTCTGAATATATGAAAATGGCGCACAGGAAAAGACCTTCTAACCTGCCCCACAATCATCCTGACTAAATCATGAGTAAATATCCCACAATAACACCCCCCGCCCCCACAGCCTTCCTTTAGAAATATAATCTCCTGAGCGAGGCCAAAGAAGTCAGCGAACCATACCTCAGGGCCAATAAGGAGATAAATACTCTCAAAAATTCCTCTCCAACTCACTCAATCGATCAAAGTCAGTCCAAGAAATCAGACAGAGTATGTGCATCTTAAAATAATTGGTTAGTCAACATGACTGCTATGGTAAAGGAGATGGTGTTGTAGTGGTAATGTCACTGGGCTAGTAATTCAGAGACCCAGACTAAGGCTCTGGGGATCTGGGTCTAAATCCCACCAGGGCAGCTGGTGGAATTTAAATTCAATTAATAAATCTGAAATTGAATGTTATTCTCAGTAATGGTGACTGTGAAGGTATCGTTAATTGTTGTAAAAAAAAAGACATTCTGGTTCACTACTGTCCTTCAGGAAAAGAAATTTGCCATCCTTACTCTGGCCTATATGTTACTCCAAACCCACAGCATTGTGGTTGACTTTTAACTGTTGTCTGGAATGGCCCAGTAAGTCACTCAGTTCAAGGGCATTTGGGGATGGGCAACAAAGGCCAATGATGTCCCATCCCATGAAAAAATATTTTAAGAAGTGGTGGAATGGCTCCCCTCTTTCCCCACTCAGGATTTCTTGAATTAAACAAGTAAGGAGTTAGTTTTAAAAACAAAAAAACTGCGGATGCTGGAAATCCAAAACAAAAACAGAATTACCTGGAAAAACTCAGCAGGTCTGGCAGCATCGGCGGAGAAGAAAAGAGTTGACGTTTCGAGTCCTCATGACCCTTCGACAGAACTTGAGTTCGAGTCCAGGAAAGAGCTGAAATATAAGCTGGTTTAAGGTGTGTGTGTGGGGGGCGGAGAGATAGAGAGACAGAGAGGTGGAGGGGGTTGGTGTGGTTGTAGCGACAAACAAGCAGTGATAGAAGCAGATCATCAAAAGATGTCAACAACAATAGTACAATAGAACACATAGGTGTTAAAGATAAAGTTGGTGATATTATCTAAACGAATGTGCTAATTAAGAATGGATGGTAGGGCACTCAAGGTATAGCTCTAGTGGGTTTTTTTTTTATTTTATATAATGGAAATAGGTGGGAAAAGGAAAATCTTTATAATTTATTGGGAAAAAAAAAGGGGGAAACAGAAAGGGGGTGGGGATGGGGGAGGGGACTCACGACCTAAAGTTGTTGAATTCAATATTCAGTCCGGAAGGCTGTAAAGTCCCTAGTCGGAAGATGAGGTGTTGTTCCTCCAGTTTGCGTTGGGCTTCACTGGAACAATGCAGCAAGCCAAGGACAGACATGTGGGCAAGAGAGCAGGGTGGAGTGTTAAAATGGCAAGCGACAGGGAGGTTTGGGTCATTCTTGCGGACAGACCGCAGGTGTTCTGCAAAGCGGTCGCCCAGTTTACGTTTGGTCTCTCCAATGTAGAGGAGACCACATTGGGAGCAACGAATGCAGTAGACTAAGTTGGGGGAAATGCAAGTGAAATGCTGCTTCACTTGAAAGGAGTGTTTGGGTCCTTGGACGGTGAGGAGAGAGGAAGTGAAGGGGCAGGTGTTGCATCTTTTGCGTGGGCAAGGGGTTGTACCATAGGAGGGGGTTGAGGAGTAGGGGGTGATGGAGGAGTGGACCAGGGTGTCCCAGAGGGAGCGATCCCTACGGAATGCCGATAAGGGGGGTGAAGGGAAGATGTGTTTGGTAGTGGCATCATGCTGGAGTTGGCGGAAATGGCGGAGGATGATCCTTTGAATGCGGAGGCTGGTGGGGTGATAAGTGAGGACAAGGGGGACCCTATCATGTTTCTGGGAGGGAGGAGAAGGAGTGAGGGCGGATGCGCGGGAGATGGGCCGGACACGGTTGAGGGCCCTGTCAACGACCGTGGGTGGAAAACCTCGGTTAAGGAAGAAGGAGGACATGTCAGAGGAACTGTTTTTGAATGTAGCATCATCGGAACAGATGCGACGGAGGCGAAGGAACTGAGAGAATGGGATGGAGTCCTTACAGGAAGTGGGGTGTGAGGAGCTGTAGTCGAGATAGCTGTGGGTGTCGGTGGGTTTGTAATGGATATTGGTGGACAGTCTATCACCAGAGATTGAGACAGAGAGGTCAAGGAAGGGAAGGGAAGTGTCAGAGATGGACCACGTGAAAATGATGGAGGGGTGGAGATTGGAAGCAAAATTAATAAATTTTTCCAAGTCCTGACGAGAGCATGAAGCAGCACCGAAATAATCATCGATGTACCGGAGAAAGAGTTGTGGAAGGGGGCCGGAGTAGGACTGCAACAAGGAATGTTCCACATACCCCATAAAGAGACAGGCATAGCTGGGGCCCATGCGGGTACCCATAGCCACACCTTTTATTTGGAGGAAGTGAGAGGAGTTGAAGGAGAAATTGTTCAGCGTGAGAACAAGTTCAGCCAGACGGAGGAGAGTAGTGGTGGATGGGGATTGTTCGGGCCTCTGTTTGAGGAAGAAGCTAAGGGCCCTCAGACCATCCTGGTGGGGGATGGAGGTGTAGAGGGATTGGACGTCCATGGTGAAGAGGAAGCGGTAGGGGCCAGGGAACTGGAAATTGTTGATGTGACGTAAGGTGTCAGAGGAATCACGGATGTAGGTGGGAAGGGACTGGACAAGGGGAGAGAGAAGGGAGTCAAGATAACGAGAAATGAGTTCTGTGGGGCAGGAGCAAGCTGAGACGATTGGTCTACCGGGGCAGTTCTGTTTGTGGATTTTGGGTAGGAGATAGAAGCGGGCCGTCCGAGGTTGGGCAACTATCAGGTTGGAAGCTGTGGGAGGGAGATCCCCAGAGGAGATGAGGTCAGTGACAGTCCTGGAAACAATGGCTTGATGTTCAGTGGTGGGGTCATGGTCCAGGGAGAGGTAGGAGGAAGTGTCTGCGAGTTGACGCTCAGCCTCCGCGTGGTAGAGGTCAGTGCGCCAGACAACAACAGCACCACCCTTGTCAGCGGGTTTGATGACAATGTCAGGGTTGGACCTGAGAGAATGGAGTGCAGTAAGTTCAGAGAGAGACAGGTTAGAATGGGTGAGAGGAGCAGAGAAATTGAGACGACTAATGTCGCGCCGACAGTTCTCAATGAAAAGATCGAGAGAAGGTAAGAATCCAGAGGGAGGGGTCCAGGTGGAGGGAGAATATTGAAGATGGGTAAAAGGATCCGTTGAACTGGGAGAGGACTCCTGCCCAAAGAAGTGAGCCCGGAGACGAAGACGGCGGAAGAAGAGTTCAGTATCATGCCGAGCCCGAAATTCATTGAGGTGAGGGCGTAAGGGTATGAAACTAAGTCCTTTGCTGAGCACTGAACGTTCAGCATCGGAGAGGGGAAGGTCAGGGGGTATAGTGAATACACGGCTGGGGCTGGGATTGGAAGATGGGGTGGGGACGGAGGGACAGGCAGGGGTGGAGGGTCCTAGATGGGTGTTGGTGTTGATGAGTTGTTGGAGCTTGCGTTCCTTAGCACTTGAGAGAAAGAGAAAAAGTTTCTTGTTGAGGCGTCGGATGAGATGAAGAATAAAATGAAACTGGGGGCACGCGCAGCTTTGAAAAAGGGTACGGCGGTGCTGCTGGAGGGAGAGGTCGAGTGTGTTCATATGGCGGCGCACGGCACTGAGTGTGGATTTCAGAATGTGACGGGAACAGCAGTCCGAGAAACGTTTTATGTCCCGGAGATACCTGTAATCCTGGGTGGGTTCGAAACATGAGGGGTGGAATTTCAGTTGAAATCCATGTGGGGTAAGTCGGAGACGGAGACAGTCACTGAGAAAGGAGATATGGCTGTGAAAGCGGGTTTTAGTAAACACCTTGTCAAACACTAGGAGAGAAATGGAAAGCAATGAAGGTGAACAAGGCAACAGAGAAATCCGGAAATCTTGTCGCAGAGAGGAACAGAACTTCTTCAAGGAGGTAGGCATTTCTTGAAGAGCAGTGGCAGTCAATTAAACACAGAGATAAAAACAAAAAAACTGCGGATGCTGGAAATCCAAAACAAAAACAGAATTACCTGGAAAAACTCAGCAGGTCTGGCAGCATCGGCGGAGAAGAAAAGAGTTGACGTTTCGAGTCCTCATGACCCTTTGACAGAACTTGAGTTCGAGTCCAGGAAAGAGCTGAAATATAAGCTGGTTTAAGGTGTGTGTGTGGGGGGCGGAGAGATAGAGAGACAGAGAGGTGGAGGGGGTTGGTGTGGTTGTAGCGACAAACAAGCAGTGATAGAAGCAGATCATCAAAAGATGTCAACAACAATAGTACAATAGAACACATAGGTGTTAAAGATAAAGTTGGTGATATTATCTAAACGAATGTGCTAATTAAGAATGGATGGTAGGGCACTCAAGGTATAGCTCTAGTGGGTTTTTTTTTTTCTTTTTATTAGTTAGTTTTATTGTGCTAAAACCCACACAGGCCAAAAAAATATTAAAAATGTAAGCACGGAGAAAAACAAGTTACAGAGTAAAGAGGGTTAACTTTGGCCAAGTTAAGTTTCAATAAGAAATAAAAGACAAGGGTTCACAGGTTGTAGACCTGGAGGTCGGTGTTCTTAGCTGCGGTGGTTTTAATGTTGTAACTAGTATGTCCCTCTCCTTCTGGAGATGCTGCTGCAGGAATTGAAGTCTCTCTGTAGAATTCTCTGATTGCTGTGACACAGTCCAAATTAGTGAAACAGGGTTCAAACATAGAGGAGGGAGAGAGAAAGAGAGAGCAAGCAAGCTTCTCCTCATGGTTGCTGGCACATTCTGCCAGCCCATGTTCAAGTCCACACACAAAGAGTTATGTCATATGGCCTCTCTTCATCTTGCCAACAGAAGTTCAAAAAGTTCATTTTATATTCCAAAAGGTAGCTTTGATCAATTCATGTCTGTATTGTTCACTGTGTTACCATTGTGTGTTACTGCTGAAGTGATTAACTCTAATGTCCAAACAATTAGCTTCTGAATGGTTCATTCTTCCAGAGTTGAATACTACGGATCTCCATTTTTGATATGGTAGGAAGGAGGTTATTTACACCTCTGCTGGAAAGCCATTGGGTGAATAATATGGTGAGATGGCACGCACTCCCGGAAATAAAGTTGCTGTGGAGCCAACATGTTCCTCACCGACCCACCCTGCAGCCACAAAATGCTCCAGGATGATTTAATGAGGGCCGGGTGAAACCTCCGCCCCCTCCCTGGGGAGGACGTCCCCCTCTCTGGAGCTGTCGGCCAATCCGATTGACCAGCACCTCCATCAGCCCCGACAGCACCAAAGAGCGTCAGTGGCCACTGCCGGGATTGCAGAAGAAGAAGGCCAAGGACAACGGACCCCCGGAGAGGTAAGTCCGGGGTCTTTGGGCCGGGATGGTCTGGGTAGGTTAGGCATGGGGACGTGGAGGAGGGAACAGGTAGGAAGGAAGGGGGGGTGGGGGGGCTCAACCTTAGGGGGCCATCATAAGACAGCGACCACATCCCTTCCTTCTCGCTCTTTAAAGATGCAAGTGAGAAAGTCTGCCTACCCCTGCCCAGCTGCCCACGCCAAACGTTTTATGGCGAAGGCAGTACATTATCAGGGTCAATTAACTTGGCAACAAGCCTAATTGAACTTTGATTAGTTATTTAAATATGGCGGGCACACTGCTGGTTTCGGTGCCCAAGGGTGAGGCTCAGGGTTGGGCAGGAAGGTGGTGGGGTTGGCACCTGCCACCACCCTATTTTCTGTGCTCCCTCCCACCCCCATGCTCACCGGGGTATAGGGCTTTCATGGAATCTTCATCCCAATGAAATGGAATATGGCTAAATAGTGATGTGAATTGGCAGCCATCTTTAGCTTCAGTCAATGTCCTTGTTTTGGTTTTAAACGGTCCCAGGCATGAAACTGGCTGGTGAGATTAAAAATGAATAGTTGGCATAAGCATGTCTTCACAGCAATGACTGAAATGTGCACCCACCCGCATACTGGACTAAAGTGAAGGGTTAGGCCTCAGGCCTCTAGTGTAGGTCACAGGGTCATTGAGTGGAAGATGAATGTGATAAATGATGATTTAGGATAGGCGATCACACTGAACACAAGATCTGGTGGAGATAAAACTTGATACCTGTCAATTCTCACATGATCAAGTCAAGTGAACAAAGAGTGAGGAACAAAGGGACCTTGGTGTGTGTGTCCATAGATCTCTGAAGGCAGAGGGGCATGTTAGAGGGGTGGTGAAAAAGGCATATGGGACACTTGCCTTTATCAATCGAGGCATAGATTACAAAAGCAGGGAGGTCATATTGGAGTTGTATAGAACCTTGGTGAGGCCACAGCTGGAGTACTGTGTGCAGTTCTGGTCGTCACATTATAGGAAGGATGTGATTGCACTGGAGGGACAGGAGGTTTAGGGGGGATGTGAAGAAAAACTTTTTTACCCAGAGGGTGGTGACGGTCTGGAATGCGCTGCCTGGGAGGGTGGTGGAGGTGGATTAGCCTCACATTCTTTAAAAAGTACCTGGATGAGCACTTGGCACGTCATAACATTCAAGGCTATGGGCCCAGTGCTGGTAAATGGGATTAGGTAGGTAGGTCAGGTGTTTCTCATGTGTCGGTGCAGACCTGATGGGCTGAAGGGCCTCTTCTGCATTGTGTGATTCTGTGATTCTGAGTGAACATAGTTTTGTGAAACAGCAATCGTGTATGGCTAATTTAATAGTGTTCTTTGAGGGTGTAACAAGCATAAAGGGGATCAAGGAGAATCAGTAGATGTACCATATTTGGATTTCCAAAAGGCATTCGATAAGGTGCCATGCAAAAAAGTTAACACACAAGGTAAGGACTCATGGTGTTGGGGGTGATATATTAGCATGGGTAGATGATTGGTGAACTAGCAGGAAGCAGAGAGCTGGGATAAATTGGGCATTTTCAGGTTGGCAAACTGTAACAAGTGGAGTTACTCAAGGATAAGTACTGGAACCTCAAATTGGGAGGGAAAGTGCAATGCTGGCCTTTATTGCAAGAGGTTTGGGGTATAAAAGTAGGGAAATCTTGCTACAACTGTACAAAGCTTTGGTGAGTCTGCACCCAGGGTGCTGTGTTCAGTTTTGGTTACCTTATTTAGGGAGGGATATACTTGCGTTGGAGGCAGTTCAGAGGAGCTTCATTGGATTGATTCTTTGGATGAAGGGGTCGTCTTATGAGGAAATGTTGGGCGGAATTTTGCGGCCCCATTGTGGTGGAAGGGGCGTGCCATATAAAGCAGTGAGCTGTTCAAAAGCCCAGTGACTTCAGCGGGACTGGAAAACCCTGCCTTCGGAGGAGGCCGTAATACTCCACCCATGGAGGAGGTTGGGCCTATACTCATCGGAGTTTGGAATGATTATTGAAACGTAAAAGATTCTGTGGGGGCTTAACAGGGGAGATGCTGAGAGGGTGTTTCCCCTCGTGGGGGGGGGGATCCAGAACTAGGGGAATAGTTTCAGAGTAAGGGGTCTCCCATTTAAGATGGAGATAAGGAGGAACTTCTACTCTCAACACTTGGAATTCTCTACCCCAGAGAGCAGTGGAGGCTGAGTCATTGAATATATTCAAGGCTGAATTAGATTTTTGATAGACGAGGGAGTCAAAGGTTACGAGAGTCAACAGGAAAGTGGGAGTTGAGGCCATAATCAGATCAGCCATGATCTTATTGAATGGTGGAGCAGGCTCAAGGGGCTGAATGGCCTACTCCTGCTTCAATTTCTTATGTTTTCATGCCCCAACTGCTGATCAGAGTCAAAAAAAGGTAATGGAGCAGAACGATTGACCTGAATCATTGAGATGAAGGTCAGGGCTGGGTAACCTAGAATACTATCTGATGCTTTGCTGGTACAAACTGAATCAGCAAAACAGTGACATTTGGAAAAGCTTATATCTGTCTTCCCAATAAGATATACAGTCCATAAAAAACAATGTTTATTCGTAAATATATAAGTTTTGCAGATTGTGTCAGAAACCATTGCAAAGCTTGCCAGATCAAACATCTGGATCTCTACACGTTCTGACTGGTATAAACAGTTGATTTTAGCACAAATAAACAATAGGAAGAACTCAGTTGTTACGCCTTGTTAAATTGCAGCAACAAATTCAGTGTACAAAGCCAATTTTCAGAGTCAGGCTGAACTGCCAGTCCTGCAAACACTGTTGTTTTGTTATTAGGATAGGGGCTGGAATCTAGCCCAGTCAGAGAAAATTAATTTGCCTTTCGTAACCATGGGATGTCTTACTGCAAGAAATTTGCATTTAGATAGCACTTTCGCAGCCTCCAGGATGCCCCTGGACATTTTACAGCCAATAAACTCCTGTCACTGCTTTATATCCAGCTAAGGGCAAGCAGGCCGAATGTACCAACCAAAAGACAGCACCTCCAATAGTGTGGCACTCCCTCAGGAATGCACAGGGGGCTCGGGCTTAATTTTGTGCCTCTGTCTCATGACATGGGGATTAAACCCACAACTTTCTGACTCAGAGGCACGTGTGCAGCCCGCCATGCCACAGCTGGTGCTTTGCAACTGAGGAGTTGCTTTCAAAGTGGAGTTACCATGGTCAGGTTGGCAAATATTAAGGAAGCCAACTGATGAATGGCAAGATCACACAGGCAGCCAACTACAAGAACTTGTTCCTGTGGAACACATTCAACACAAAAGAAGCCCCTAGAGGTATTTCCTAGAGGTTTAATCAGACGAAAGATCGATATAAAGTGAAAGATTGAAGACATCATGGGGAGTGAGCAAAGGTTCGAACAGAGAGATGGGTTTTAAAGGATGTGTAAGGGAAGAGAGGGATGTGGAGAAGCAGAGGTTTGTAGTATAAGGGTCTGGCACACATAGGGTTAATGTGGGACTGAGTAAAGTACCACCAACACAGTGATGTAAAAGAACACATGACCTGCACCCAGGGGTCAGTCTAGTGTTAGACTGAGCTGTGTGTACAAGCAAGCGTGGAGACATCTCCGAGCCTGAACCCTTTACTGTATGCATGTATGTAGCCCTTATAGTTAATAAGTACATACAGTTAACCCAATTTAGACTATCAAGGCTTCAGCAAAATCTACTGAATGGTATCCAACACTCTACAACAGGATTCAGGCACAGAATTCCAATGTGGGGCCTGGATGTCTGAATGGATGGCCAGCAGTGAGGGGGAACAGGGGGGCCTCAGGAATCGTGGGAGATGTCGGGCTTGGTGATGAAAACAAGGTCCAGTTTGGGGTTGGCGACTGTTGGGTCACAGGCAGTAGTGAGCATTTAACATGGGGTTGTACCAGATTCACACACTGTGATGTCACAGTGATGTCACTATGCAGCTCCTTAAAGGTACATGTCATTATATAGGAACATACGAACATATGAAATAGAAGCAGGAGTAGAACACTCAGCCTCTCGAGCCTGCTCCGCCATTCAATGAGATCATGGCTGATCTGATTCTAACCTCATATTCCTGCCTACCCCTGACACCCTCTTGCTTATCAAGAATCTATCTACCTCCGCCTTAAAGATGTTCAAGAACTCTGCCTCAGCCGCCTTTTGAGGAAAGGAATTCCAAAGCGTCACAGCCCTCTGAGAGAAAAAAAATGTCTCCCTCCCTGCTCTAGATGGGCAGCCCCTTATTTTGAAACAGTGACCCCTAGTTCTAGATTCTCCCACAGGAGGAAACATCCTCCCCACATCCACCCTGTCAAGTCCCCTCAGGATCTTATATGTTTCAATCAAGTCGCCTCTTACTCTTCTAAACTCCAGTGGATACAAGCCTGGCCTGTCCAACCTTTCCTCATAAGAAAACCCAAACATTCCTGGTATTAGTCTAGTAAACCTTCTCTGAACTGCGTTGGCATGTATATGATATCACAAGAGTGACACAATGGCCACAAAAAATATTGCTGAACTGAGACAGGGGCGAAGCCAGGTTCAGTGACTTGGATATGGAGCTAGCGGTGAGGTGGTCTTATTGACTTTGGTCTTCCCAGTGTTTAATTGGAGTTGTGGTTCATCTAAGACTGCATGTTGGACAAGCAGTGTGACACAATAGAGGTGGAGAGCTCAAGAGAGATGGTGGGGAGGTAGAGTTTGGTGGGGGGGGGGTGGTGGTGGGGGGGTGCACCTCAGTTGCCTGTGTACAGGCCTTCAGGTGATGTTGTTGAGGGTTAACATATAGGTAACAAAGAGGAGAGGCCAAGGTTAGATCCTTGGGTGAGTCATGAGTTTAAAGGGACTTGAAGCCTTCATCTGAGATACGATTAGAGACTAACAAGAACATCCCCACTCAACCAGATGATCTGTTGGAGGACGATTGAGTGGTCAATCATGCCAAAGCTTAAGCGAGGTTAAAGTGGATGAGAAAGGAGAATATACCTTGATGATAGAAACAAGGATGTAATTTATATTTCTGTAATGGTTGTTTCTGTGCTGCAGCTGAGGCTGGAATTTTCTGGGTCCTCCATGGCTGGTTCCCAACCACCCCCACCCTTCCCCCAACCCCGCCCCGGCTCCGGTGGATGTGGCGAGCCATTCAAATATCCGTTGGCTTCGGTGGGACCAGAAGATCGGTGGGATGGGGCTGGAAAATTCCAGCCATAATTGCAGGGATTCAAACATGGCCTCAAAGGGAAAATGGGCATGGATTTGGGCAGCACCAACATATTTGGGGGAACAAAGAAAGGTGGAAGATATGACAATAAGGACAGACAAGGGGCTTTTGAGAAGGGAGGTGGTTGGTTGTGTTTTGAAAGCAAGATGGGCAGTAGCTGAGAAGAGGAACCAATTACAACGTGAGCTCGTGGCCCAGGAAGGGAAGCTCTGTGATTGGCAGGATAATCAAAACAGGGCCAATGAAGGAGGAGGTGGGAGGCTGGGGGAGATGGGCAGAGGGAGATGCAGAAAGAAAGGAGGCACCTGAAAGGCTGGTTTCCTCTTAGTGACAGGTTGCAGGTATATTACATAGTTACCCAGTTCTGTGTTTTTTTTATTATTCCTCCATAGGATGTGGGTGTCGCGGGCAAGGCCAGCATTTGTTGCCCATCCCTAATTGCCCTTGAACTGAGTGGCTTGCTGGGCCATTTCAGAGGGGCAGCTAAGAGTCAACCACATTGCTGTGGGGTCTGGAATCACATGTAGGCCAGACCCGAAGATTTCCTTCTCTAAAGGGCATTAGTGAACCAGATGGCTCTTTATGATAATCAGCAAAGGTTTCATGATTGTCATTGGACTTATATTGGATTCAAATTTCACTGTGGTGGGATTTGAACCTGGTTTCCTAGAGCATTATCCTGGGTTGCTGGAAAACTAGACAGTGATAATACCACCAAGCCATCACCATCAACAACATCAGCCAGCTGGAAATTAACTAAGTCAGCACAAATTCAATAATTTCAATGCTCTCCTCGCCCATCTATCATCTTCCAGCACCTGTAAACTTGAGGTCATCCAAAGTTCTGCTGCTCACATCCTTGCCCCAAGCCCCATTCACCCCTCTGCTTGCAACCCTACATTGGCCCCCGGTCCAGCAAAGGCTCAATACACAAATCCCTGTACGACCTCACCCCCTCCCTATCTCTGTAAGCTCCTCCAGTCCCACAAGCCTCCGACAAATCTGTGCTCCTCTATTTCTGGCCTCTTGAACAACCTCAATTTTTATCACCATTTTTCCAAAAATATACTTCATTCATAACATTTGTAAAAGTGCGTTAGATGGGTTGGTGGAGTGGGCAGTAAAGTGGCAGATGGATTTTAACATAGAGAAGCGTGAGGTCATACATTTAGGGAGGTCAAACAGTTACAGGGATTACACAATAAATGGGAATATACTAAGAGGAGTAGATGAAGTGAGAGATCTTGGCGTAAAAGTACACAGGTCCCTGAAGGCAGCAGTTCAAGTAGACAAGGTTGTAAAGAAGGCATATGGAATGCTCTCCTTCATTAGCAGAGGTATAGAATATAAAAGTAAGGATATAAAGTTGGAATTGTATAAAACACTGATGAGGCCACAACTGGAGTCTTGTGTGCAGTTCTGGTCACCACATTACAGGAAGGACGTAATAGCTCTGGAGAGAGTGCAGAGGAGGTTTACAACAATGTTGCCAGGGTTAGAAAAGTGTAGCTACGAGGAGAGATTGGACAGGTTGGGGTTATTTTCTTTAGAACAAAGAAGGTTGAGAGGTGACTTGATTGAGGTGTACAAAATTATGAGGGGAATAGATACATTGTTTCCCTTGGTGGAGAATTCTAGAACCAGGGGACGTAGATTCAAGATAAGTGGCAGAAGGTGTAGGGGGGACATGAGGAAGAACTTTTTTACACAGAGGGTAGTGGGTTTCTGGAATTCAATGCCCAGGTTGGTGGTAGAGGCAGAAACTCTAAACTGTTTTAAAAGTTCCTGGATCTGCACCTAAAGTGCTGTAAGCTGCAGGGCTATGGGCCGGGTGCAGGAAGGTGGGATTAGAAAGGTGTCCTCGTGCTGGCATGGACAAGATGGGCCCAATGGCCTCCTTCTGTGCTGTAACTTTTTTATAGTTCTATGGCAGTTCAAATTGACATTACATAAAGTGCAATACAGATGAGCTTCTTTCAGTACAGAACGTAAAGTTGCTCACTAGTTAAATTTGCAATATATATTTACATTTCATATCAAACATTCGCTGGTTCTTGCACTCCATGTCAGGCAAATAGCATGAGGGGTTCTACACAGTTTCCAGCCTCCTTTCTTGCCCCACTTAACTTCAGAAATGGTGAAGTTGCCTCCCTGCAGCAGACTACCCAGAGCCATAGAAAAGTTACAGAGCAGAAAGAGGCCATTCAGCCCATCCTGTTTGCACTGGCCAGCAAAAAGAAACTAGCCGCTCATCTTAATCCCACTTTCCAGCACCCGGTCCATTGCCTTGCAGGTTACAGTGCTTCAGATACAGATCCAGGTACCGTTTAAATGAGTTGAGCATTTCAGCCTCAACCACTAGCTTAGGCAGTGAATTCCAGACACACACCACCCTCTGAGTGAAAAGGTTTTTTCCTCATTCCCCCTTCTACCAATCACCTTAAAACTATGCCCCCTGGTAATTGACCCCACAACTGGGGGAAACAAGTCTTTCCTGTCCACCCTGTGTAGGCCCCTCATAATTTTGTACACCTCAATTAGGTCACTCCACAGCCTCCTCAGTTTGAAGGAAAACAACCCCAGCCTATCCAATCTCTCCTCATAGCTGCAATTTTCAAACCCTGGCAGCATTCTTGTAAATCTTCTCTGTACTCTTTCCCCAGAGCAATAATGTCCTTCCTGTGATGTGGTGACCAGATCTGTACACAAAGTTCCAGCTGTGGCTTACTCAGCGTTTTATACAGTTCCAGTATTACATCCCTGCCACCTTCAGGGACCTGTGGTCATGCACTCCAAGGTCTCTCACTTCCTCAACCCCTCTCAATAACTTCCTGTTTATTGAGTATTCCCTGGCTTTGTTTGTCCTCCCCCAATGCATTACCTCACATGTTTCCAGATTGAATTCCATTTGCCACTTTTCTGCCCACTCAACCAAACCATTGATAACGTTCTGGAGTCGACAGCTGTCCTCTTCACCATCAACTACACAGCCAATTTTTGTGTCATCTGAAAATTTCCCAATCATACCTCCCACATTTAGGTCTAAATCATTAATATATACAACAAACAGCAAGGGCCCAACACTGAGCCCTGTGGAACACCACTGGAAACATCCATCGACCATTACCCTTTGTTTCCTGTTCCTACCCAGGCTGGAGGAACAGGCATTGTTTCCTCCTGACTAGATCGATGGCCCATGGGACCATCTTTGTGACCATTGCCTGTAGGAGCTGAGGCACAGTATCACACACTCCTGCAGAAACAGCAGGTCAGCTTTGACCTTGGCACGGTACCCCAAGTTCAAAACATGTTGCGTCGTAGACTTAGTGAGATGCACATTAATGGAGGTAACCTTCATGCCCGTTAAAACTGTGTGTCATTATGTGATAGACCCGGCCCTTGGCTATGTTGTTTCATATCATACAATTCACAAATACTTACGCTGTTGCTGCCCTGCTAGTGTTGTTCTGCTTGGGAGGCTCAGTGGGTGGGGTGGTGTAGCGCTGGTGCTGTCATACATCTTTCACTCTCTTCCCTCTCGAGGATGTTGCCTTCCCGGTATTCCGGAGCTGGGGTACTCTGGGCATCTCGCAGCGTCTCGGCACTTTGGGGTTGGAGTGCGCTGGACCCTTTGCTGCTTCCAATGCTTCTGGGGATGGGGAGGAAGGACAGCATGGGGTCTTCTCCCCCAGCCCCTTAGCGCTTTTCTGCTTCTTTTCCGGGTATCGACCACCTTGTCCTTCCTCATCCGAGGAGGAGCCGCCACTCTATCCATTTCAGGCATGACCTGCCTCTTGCCGTTGTTCGGGGAATTGGCTTGAGCCCTTTCTCTGGTCCTCTTCTTTGCCGTTTCCTTAGTAACCTCTTGTCACTCACCCGGCTACCCCTCTGCCAGAGAAGAATGAGGGGTGATCTCACTCAGACACACAGAATTCTTACAGGGAACAACAGGGTAGATGCAGGAAGGATGTTTGCCTTGGATGGAGCTGGGAGGTGGGGGGACGGAGGGTACAGGGTGGGGGGGGCGGTGGGGGGAGCGGGGGTGGGGGTGTGGGGGGGTGGTAGAGGTAGGTGGTAGGGGGGCAGGGTGTCTAGAACCAGGGGGCACAGTCTCAGAGTAAGGGGCAGGTCATTTAGGACTGAGATGAGGAGGAATTTCTTCACTCAGAGGGTGGCGAATCTTTGGAATTCTCTAGCCCACACGGCCGGGGAGACTTAGTTGTTGAGTATGTTCAAGATTGAGATCGATAAATTTCCACATATTTAAAACATCGAGGGATACGGGGATAGTGCAGGGAAATGGTGTTGAAGTAGAAGGTTAGCGTGACCTCATCGAATGGTGGAGTGAGCTCGAGGGGCTGAATGGTCTACTCCTCGCTCCCATTTCTTATGTTCTGCTGGATCCTCGCTCCGCTCTGCTGAGGGGGATGCTCAGAGGTCAGTCCTGCTGCAGAACCCTTTCCTCCTCCTCCTCCTTTCCCCTCCCTGTCCCTCTTTCACTGGGGCACTTGGTGGTGGGAGCGATGCTGGTCTCCCAGCATCAGGCATGTGCGTCAGTCCTTCCCCGTGCCCCCTGCTTGGCTTCCACCGCCCGACCGTGACTGGGGCAGTGTTTGGGACGGGTCTTGTAGGGGTGACCTGCCACTCCGCACAGATTGCAGCACTGAGCCTGAGTGCAGCCATTTGCCCTTCCCGCTTGCTGCTCTTACAGAAGGCGGAGCTGCAGTTGACCGGAGCGAGGCCAGACTTGCTGCAGCTGCCGACAGACTTTGCCCCTGTGGAGGCTAAGTAGCCCCAAATTCCCCTGATAGCAAAGCTGAAGGGAGGGCTCAGGATGGCTCACTGGCCATTCACCTTCAAGGTCGCCTTGTCTTCCTTGTTGCCGTTTAAAATCCTGAAGGGACCCTTGACCTCAGCGCTCTTCCCGATAACCTCGATTGGTGAGGAAGGTGAACACAACCACTACAGGACAGTCATCCAATGGCTCCAATGCAACAGCAGTGTCAACAGTGGCTCCACCATGAAGATCAGCAGCAACACCAGGCTTCTTCACTCCTTGAAGCCTTGAGGAATTTCGCACATCCCAAGATGTATTTAATGGTCACTTCAAAGTTCCCACCGCTGGGGAAATCCTGCAGATGTCCACAGCTTCAAACCCACCAGCATTCGAAAAGGACTGGCCTACTGAAGAGGACGGGGTTTGATGAGTTCGCCTCCTTCACCACATTTCACTGCCATCCTCACGCTGTTACACAGCCCCTGGTTTGGCGCCCAGTTGTTTGTTGGAGCAGTTGCTTCAGGCTTCTAGCTCCGAGGCCCAAACCAGCACAAATATTTACACCCACGTGGCAGCCCCAACACCAACAGGGTGAATGGTCAAAGCCCACACCAAGGAAGTCAAATGAAACTGAAAGAATTGCAAGTCGCACTCGTCCTGGGAGAACCACTTTCTCGGTCTCTCCCTCTCCTGGGCCACGCCTTCAGCTCGCCAGCCCCTAAGCTCCAGAATTCCCTCCTCAGTCCTCCCGGCCTTGTCACCTCACTTTCCTTCCTGAAGCTTCTCTTTCAAACCTACCTCATTGGCCGTCTGTCCTAACCCCTCCCCCTGCGGCTCTATGTCAAATTTTCGCTTTGAGAGAACATTCCTGTGAAGCATTTTCTTACTTTAAGGGCGCTATCTAAATCTCAGTTATTGCCATAGTTAAAAGCAAAATCCTGCGGATGCTGGGAATCTGAAACAAAAACAGAAAATGCTGGGAAAACTCAGCAGGTCTGACAGCCTCTGTGGAGAGAGAAACAGAGTTAATGTTTTGAGTCCGTATGGCTCTTCTTCAAAGCTAAAGAGAAGTAGAAATGTGATGAAATTTATACTGTTTAAGGGGGCGGTGGAGTAGGTGAAGCTGGTTAGAAGGCCAGTGGTAGGTGGAGACAATGGAGAGACTGACAAAGATGTCATGAATAAAAGGTCAAAGGGTTGTTAATGGTGGTGGCACTGGCTAAAGGAGGTGCTAATGGTGGCATTAAGAGTAGAAAGCAGGATATGATAATAGCCGGACCAGGGTAAGCACTCTGGAAAGAACAACATGAACAAGTGACAGATGGCCCTAGTTGGGGGGGGTAAGATTTATTAATTGGTATTAATCCATTGGTATCAATCCACCTGCAGATGGGCCTGTCGCTAAGCGCCATGTATGACAAGTAAACCTGTGTGGGTTGCCTGACACCTCTGGGGGGTGGGCCGAGTATCCCTGAGTGAGGGGCTGGACATTGGCAAGTGTCAGGGGTGCGGGGGGAGGGGAGGGTGAGGGTGGGGGGGAATCAGCTGGGAGCCATCCCACCTCAGTGGCTGCCAACCCCCTGCTACCCTTCCCCCCGGCAACCCCCCCCATCCTACGAAACCCCTTCCCCCACCCCCCCTACACATTGTTTACCCGTAGCCTGGGTCACTCGGTGATCCTGAGACTCCGGTGCCTCTCCTCCCAGCAGCAGCCATGGCCTCCTCGGTGGGGCTACTGGCCACAGGAGATGCCGGCCTCTGATTGGCTGGCAGCTCTCGGAAGGGGAGACTCTCACCCCTGGGGTCTTGATTACTGGGGGGGGAAGGCCGCACCACTGCCTGATTGGCTTGTGGTTTGGCGGGCCTTCCTGAAAAGAGGCAGCGAGGGTCTCTCGCCAGCTCTCCAGCCGGCAGCTGTGATCCTGACACCTCAGCATGATTCCGCCCGTTAACTCTGTTTCCCTCTGCACAGATCATACCTGACCTGCTGAGGTTTTCCAGAATGTTTCGTTCTTATTTCAGATTTCCAGCATCCGCAGGATTTTACTTATTTATAATTGCTTCATCATTGGTGGCTTGGAATTCCCTCTGTAAACATCTCAACCTCTTGAACTCTGTCTCCTCTTTTAAGAAGCTCTTGAAAACCTGACTCATTGACCAAGCATTTGGCCAACAGCCCTAATATCTCCCTCTGCGGCTCGGTGACTCACGTTGCCCATTAATGCTTTTGTGAGGTGCCTTGGGGGCTCCACTACATTAAATATTCTGTCGAAATGCCAGCAATTGTTGTTGCCTGGGATGGACCTTTGCTCTTCCCTGCACGACCAAGTTCAGAACTCAGTTCCTCTGCTCCCATTATTCTATGACAGATACCTTCTCTTCTGTTCCCTCAGAACTCCTCCCACCTGGCTCTTTGCCAGAAACAGCCCTTTATTTCAATCACTGCATTCGTGTGCCAAATCTTTAAGTGTTGATGGTGCCTGGAATTTTCCCTACAAAATTATCTAAAGCATTTAAATAACCATTGCTCAATTGTTTCCAGTACTTGGCAGCCTGGAGTTCAAAAACTAGTGGGTGAGGAGGAATGACAGAGAGGGCTTGGCTGCACATTCCAAATTGTGGAACCAAGCAATCATAAGAACATAAAGACAGAAAGAAAATAAGAGCTGGAGTAGGCCACCAGCCTCCAGGGCCCACTCCGCCATTCAATATGATCATGGCCGATATTTTACCTCAACTCCACCTTCCTGCCCGCTCCCCATATCCCTTGATTCCTTCGGAGTCCAAATATCAATCAACCTCATTCTCGAGCATACTCAACAACTGTGGTAGAGAGTTTCAAATATTCACAAGTTCCTGAGTGAAGAAATTTCTCCCCATCTCAGTCCTAAATATCCGGCACCTTATTATGCCCCCAGTGTTGCAGGTTCTCTAGACAGAGGGTAACAGTCTCTCAGCATCTACCCTGTCAAGCCCTCGAAGAGAATATCGACCCATTATACTCAATCTCTTCTCAAAGGACAGCCTTTGCATTGTAAGAACCAATCTTACAGCCCAGCTTAGTGAGTGAACATCTTGAGCATGATGCCAAAATTAGTTTGCATCACAAAAAGGGAAAATGTTGAGTGAAGCTTTTGCTCTTTCTGTCGTGTGGAATGACCATGCCAAGACTGGTGTAGGTTCAAGCGACACTCCCTTTGGAACTGCTCTTTGCTTCAATGGCTACACTTCTATCTCCTTCATTTTTGGAATAATTCTCAAAATAAAAGTCAAAGGTTAAGGGATGAGCAGATGCTTTTTATTCTTTCATGGGATGTGGGCATCACAGGCAAGGCCAGCGTTTGTTGCCCACCCCTCTTTGCTCCTGCTGGGCAATTTCAGAGTCAGCCACATTGCTATGGGTCTGGAGTCACATGTAGGCCAGACCGGGTAAGGATGGCAGATTTTCATCCCTAAAGGACATTAATGTATCAGATGGGTCTATTACAACAATTGCTAATAGTTTTATGATCACCATTACTGATGGCATCCCAGATTTATTAATTGAATCTAAATTCCACCAGCTGCCAGAGTGGGATTTGAACCCATGTCCAGGCCTCTGGATTGCTAGTTCAGCCACATTACCACTACACCACCATCTCCTCCTCAATGTTCAATGCTCATGTGGTTGGCTAAGTGTGCAGCCTATGGAGCAGCCTCATGGAGCGAACATGACATCACTCATTTGAGAAGGCTCAGTAGGATCATCCATAAGAGTTACAAAATGGCAGCTATGGGAACGAGCAGCCATTTGGTTCTCTTTGATTGCCTTTAAGCCCAGCTCCAAGAAAATACCCTTTGTGATGAGGATAGTAACAGAGGCAAAAGCAAGTAGAAGGATCAGGTGAAGAATTCTTGAAGATGTACCTGGTGAGTTTTTAGCTGAGTTTTACATTGAGGCCATAGAATAATTGGTCTGTGTCACCATTGATGCTCTGCCTCACCCCTCTTCATCTCACATCTCAGCTCATCCTTCCCCTCCCCTTAGATACATCTATTCTTTACTCCTTATTCTCTCCCTTGGAAGTGAGTTCCACATTCTCGCCACCCTGTGGGTAAAGAGGTTTCCTCTGAATTCCCAATTATGTTTATTGGTGACTATCTTCTATCTATAGCTCCGAGTTCTTGCCTTCCCCACACCAGGGGAAACATCTTCTTCATGTCATGTTTGATGCCTTATCAAACCTCTTCATAATTTTAACAACCTCTATCAGTTCACCCCTCAGCCGTCAATTTTTATCCTTGAGTCCATTTATTACCGCCTCATTTTGAGTGGGTGCCTATGAAATGCACACTCAGAACATAACACTAATCATGCAGCACAGAAGGAGGCCATTTGGCCCATTGTGCCTTTTCCAGCTCTTTGGATGAACTACCACATTACTGCCGACCCTGGCTCTTTCCCTGTAGCCCTGCAAATCTCTCCCTTTCAAGTATTTATCCAATTCACTTTCAAAAATTATTTTTTGAATCTGCTTTCACATTCCAGATCACACAGCAACTCCACTGGGTAAGTAGATTTCTCCTCAATACCTCCTGGATTTGGTACCAATTATCTTTGGTTTGTGTCCCCTGGTTACCAACTCTTCTGCCAGTGGGAGCAGCTTCTCCCCTTTCAACTCTACCAAACCCCTTCATGACGTTGAACAGCTCTAAGGAACCTTCCTGCTCAAAGGAGAACAAGTTCAGCTTGGGTGGTCTCTCTGTGTAACCGGAGCCCCCAAGGCCCCTGTTTCCTTCACTGTCTGGTCTGGTGGACTGACACTATCCGGCAGGGCTCAACCAATGGCATCGGTTCTTTTCTTAATATTTCTTCTTGGAAGCAGGAGTCACTGCCAAGGCCGGCATTTATTGCCCAACACTTATTGTCCTGAGGGTTGGTGGTGAGTCTTCGTGAGCTGCTGCTTTTGGTGTGGAGAATGTTTTGTTATTCATTGTCGCAGTTTGATTTATCTTCCTTGGCCTCCTCAGAGGACATGTAAGAGTCAACCAACCATGTTGGCATGAAATAGGAGTTACCTATAAAAAAGAAAGAAAATTAACTTGCACTTATTCTTCCTCTCTCATGTGAGCCTCCCTGGCAAGGCCAGCATTTGTTACCTATCCCTAATTGCCCTTGAACAGAGTGGCTTGCTAGAGCCATTTCAGAGGGTGGTTATGATCCAACCACATTGCTGTGGGTCTGGAGTCACATGGAGGCCAGACCAGGGAAGGACGGCAGATTTCCCTCCTGAAAGGGCATCAGTGAACCAGATGGATTTTTAAAGCAATTGACAATGTTTTCATGGTCACCATTACTGAGATTTATTAATTGAATTTAAATTTCACCAGCTGCCATGATGGGATTTGAACCCATTTCCCCAAAACATTAGCCTGGGAACTGTGGGTTACTGATCCAGTGACTTTACCATTACACCACCATCACCCCCACATCTAGATCAAGCCTTCCATGACCCAGGGAAAGTCCCAAGACGCTATACAGTAGATGAAGTACTTTTGAAGTGTAGTTACTATTGTGATGCAAGAAACATGACAGCCAATGTATGCATAGCAAGATCCCACAAAGAGCAATGTGGTAATGACCAGGTAATCTGCTTTCAGCGATGTTAGTTAAGGGATGAATATTGGTCAAGGCAACGGGAAAAAAACTCCCCTGCTCTCCTCCGACATAGGGCCACACGATTTCTTAGCTGAGAAGACAATACAGGGTCTCTGGATTAACGTCTTGTTAAAAAGATGGCCCTTCCAACAATGCAGCATTCCCTCAGTCACAACCTTGGAGTTTAGGTCCAGATGTTGCGCTCTCAGATACAGAGCGGTGAGACCATGGAGGGATTTGAACCTGAGGATGAGAATTTTAAAATTGAGATGTTGCTGGACCAGGAACTATTGCAGACCAAGGAGCGCAGGGTAGTGGGTGAACGTGACTCGTTATGAGTTATGATAGGGGCAACAGAGTTTTGGATGAGCTCAAGCTTATGGGGCATGGAAGATGGGAGTCCAGCCAAGCGGGAGCATTGGAATAGTCAGGTCTGGAGTTTTAAAAGGGGCATGGACAAGGAGTTCAGCAGCAGAAGGAAGGGGTGGAGTTGGGCAGAGTAACAGAGATGGAAGTAGGAAGTCTTAGTGGTGGAGAGGATTCTGGAAGCTCACCTGAGGGTCAAAAAGAACTTTTTTTTCAAAAATATACTTTATTCATAAAAATTGTAAAAGTACATTCCAAAACATTTCAATGTGAATATTCCAGAACGTCCATTAGAATTCAACTTTTCTCCATTTGGGATGCTCCTCTCTGAGGTGCCTCAATACAGTTTCAACACTCCTGATGCTTGGAATGTACATTCCATGTCAGGCATACAGCCCAAGGGGCTCAACTTACAGCTTCCAACCCCTTGGTGAACTGTGGCTCAAAGACCTCAGACAGTGGCCCTTTCCCCATTGAGCCTCAGTGGTGGCTGCCCCAAGCTTTAGTGCGTCCATCAGCACATAGCCCCAGACTGTGGAATGTGCCAGTCTGCAATGTTTGGTCAGCAACAACTCTTTGCACTGGAAGACCAACAGGTTTTGGGCAGACCAAAGAGCTACTTTCACCGAGTTGATGTTTCTCTCGGTGTGTGACCCTGTGAACAGCCCGTAGAGCACAGAGTCCTCTATCACCGAGCAGCTGGACAAAAATAACTGCATCTCCCTCCAGACCTTCTTTGCAAAGGCACATTCCAGAAGGAGGTGGACAACAGTCTCTTCCCCACAAAAGCTGCCTCAACGACCATGTGCAGAGTGGGTGAGGATCCGGCCATGTGGGGAGGATCTGACGGGGTGGGCTTTATTCAGGGTCAAATAGAGTCAACCTTGTTGACCAGGAGACAGAGACCAGGGAGTAATTCCATAGAAAAAGGATCATTGTTAGATCTGTGGTGCTCGATATCCCATCATGTCACACTATTTAGAGCATGTCACACTATTCAGTATTTGTTGCACTATTCAGTACATGCCAAACAATTCAGTACATATCACATTATATAGTACATCACACTATTCAGAGCACGTCACACTATCCAGTCCATGTCACGCTATTCAGCACAATGCCGCACTATTCAGTACATGTCACACTATTCAGTTCATGCCATACAACTCAGTACATGTCGCACAGTTCAGTACACGTCACACTATTCAGTACATGCCACACTAATCTGTACATATCACATTATTTAATATATGTCACACTATTCAGTACAGGTCATACTATTCAGTACATGCCACATGATTCAGTACATGCTACACTATAGAATACATGTTGCATTATTCAGGACAGGCCGCGTTGTTCAAGATATGCTGCACTATTCAGTACATGTCGCATTATTCAGTACTTGTCACAGTATTAAGTACATGTCACACTATTCAGTGCATGTCTGGGGAGATTGCAGTCAGCGTCATGGTGAAACAGTCACTTCAAAAAGTGATGTCAGCACAAAGATGAGAGCTGATTGGTGAGTAGTGGGTAAATGTTTTTCTCCAGATCTTTTCTCCAGTTTTTCTCCAGTTTAATATAGATTAAGCTAAGGAAAGGTAAGAGTTCTAGTTTTTATTTAAAACACACAAATAATTTAGCATTTTTTACTGTATTTAACTTAAAGTAAGGGCTCTTTTTTTCAACTAGAGGCAGTGCAGCTCAGTCCCATGTTATGTATTGCCTGCGACACGTGGGAAGACCTAGATGCTCCTTGCGCTCTGACCGAGCACGTGTGCAGGAAGGGCCACCAGCTGCAGCTACTTGAGCTCCATGTTACGGAGCTTGAGTGGCAGTTGGAGGCTCTGAGGTGCATCCGCGAGGCTCAGTTTCGTGGATAGCACGTTTTTAGACGTGGTCACCCCACAGCTAATGAAAGTGCAGACAGAGGGAATGAGTGACCACCAGTCAGGAGAAAGGTCTCAGGCAGGTAGTCAGGAAATCCCCAGGGTGCATCTCGCTCGAGAACCGTTTTTCTGTGCTGGAAAACAGTGAGAGTGATGGTTCCTCTGGGGAATGCAGCCATGTTCATGGCACTGTGAGTAGCTCAGCTGCATAGGGTGGGAGTAAAAAGAGGGGAAGAGCAATAATGGTAGGAGACTAGATAGTAGGGGGAACAGACAGGCATTTCTGCGGTCATAGATGTGACTCCAGGATGGTGTGTTGCCTCCCTGGTGCCAGGGTCAAGGATGTCACTGAACGGCTGCAGGGCATTCTAAAGGGGGAGGGCAAACAGACAGAGCTCAAGGTACATATTGGTACTAACGACATAGGTAGAATGAGAGATGAGGTTCTGCAAGCAGAATTTAGGGAGCTAGGAAGCAGATTAAAAAACAGGACCTCAAAGGTAGTAATATCTGGATTACATGCGGTGCCACGCACTAGTGAGTATAGAACTAGGAGGTTAGTCCAGATGAATACGTGACTGGAGAGATAGTGCAGGAGGGAAGGATTTAGATTTCTGGGACATTGGGACCATTTCTGGGGGCGGTGGGACCTGTACAAGGGGTACGGGTTGCACCTGAACCGGAATGGGACCAATATCCTTGCGGGGAGGTTTGCTAGTGCTGTTGGGGAGGTTTAAACTAACTTGGCAGGCGGATGGGATCCTGAGTGGAGGTTCAGCAGGGGCAAATGCACAGCCAAATTTAGAAGAGATAGCAAGTGAGTCTGGAATGCATGAAAATTATAGGCCAGTTAAGGCACAAGGGAGTTTGGCAATGTTGGATGATATTTATTTTAATGCAAGGAGTCTGACAAATAAGGCATATGTGTTGAGGGCACAAATTAACACATGGAACTATGATGTCATTGCTGTCACAGAGACATGGTTGAGAGAGGGGCAGGATTGGCAGCTCAATATTCCAGGATATATGGTCTTCAGGGGAGACAGGGAAGGAGGTTAAAGAGGAGGGGGTATCGCAATATTGATCAAGGAATCAATTACAGCAGTAAGGAGGCATGACATCTTAGAAGGCTCCTCAAATGAAGCTATATGGGTAGAACTGAAAAATAAAAAGAGAGCAATCACATTGTTTGGAGTGTACTATAGGCCCCCAAACAGTCAGGGAGAAATAGGAGAGCAGATATGTCGGCAAATTTCAGAGAAGTGTAATAATAATAGGGGAGTAATAGTGGGGGATTTCAACTTCCCCAACGTTAACTGGGTTGGTCATAGTGTGATAGGTTTAGGGGGAGCAGAATTCTTAAAATGCATCCAGGAGAGCTTTTTAAGTCTATATGTAGAAGGTCCTACATGAGAGGGGGCGGTCCTGGTCTTAATTTTGGGGAATGAAGCCAGGCAAGTGGTAGAGGTATCAGTGGGGGAGCATTTTGCAGATAGTAATCATCATTCCATTAGATTCAATGTTGTTATGGAAAAGGACAAGGATGGGCCAGAAATCAGAGTTCTAAATTAGGGGAAGGATGACTTTAAAAAGATCAGATATGATTTGGCCAAAGTGGACTAGGAGCAGCTACTTAAAGGTAAATCTGCATCAGAGCAGCGGGACTCATTCAAGAAGGAAATAGGGAGAGTACAGGGCCAACATATTACAGTAAAGATAAAGGGTGGGACCAACAAATCCAGGGAACCCTGGATGTTGAGGGATATACAGGATTGGATAAAGAGAAAAAGGGAGGCTTATGGCAGATACCAAGGGCTCAAAACAGCGGAAGCCCTAGAGGAGTGTAGAATGTGTAGGGGGAACTTAAAAAGGAAATTAGGAGAGCAAAGAGGGGACATGAAAAAGCATTGGCAGGTAAAATAAAGGAAAATCCAAAGTTATTTTACAAGTACATTAAGAGTAAGAGGATAACTAGGGAAAGAGTAGGGTCCATTAAGGACCATAGTGGTAATTTGTGTGTGGAGCCTGAAGATGTAGGTAGGGTTCTAAATGAATACTTTGTGTCGGTGTTCACAAGTGAGAGGGACAACGGGGGTATGGAAATCAGGCAGAAGGACTATGATATAATTAAAGGAATTAGCATAGAAAGGGAGGAGGTTCTAAGTGGTCTGGCAGGCTTAAAAGTAGATAGATCTCCAGGCCCGGGTGAAATGTATCCCAGACTGTTGAGTGAGACAAGGAAGGAAATTGCAGGGGCGCTGGCAATAATTTTCAATACCTCTCTGGCTACAGGAGAGGTGCCAGAGGATGGGAGGACAGCCAGTGTGGTACTGTTATTCAAGAAGGGAGGAAGGGATAAACCAGGGAACTACAGGCCAGTCAGTCTACCCTCAGTGGTGGGGAAACTATTGGAAGTAATTCTGAGGGACAAAATTACTCTACACTAGGAGAGGCAGGGATTAATCAAGGATAGTCAGCATGGCTTTGTTAAGGGGAGGTCATGTCTGACCAATTTGATTGAATATTTTGAAGAGGCGACCAGGTGTGTAGATGAGGGCAATGTATTTGGACTTCAAGGCTTTTGATAAGGTCCCACATGGGAGACTGATAACGAAGGTAAGAGCCCATGAGAGCCAAGGCAATTTGGCAAATTGGATCCAGAATTGGCTGAGTGGCGGTAAGCAGAGGATGATAGTCGAGGGGTGTTTTTGTGACTGGATGTCTGTGTCCAGTGGGGTTCCACAGGGATTGGTGTTGGGCCCCTTGCTGTTTGTGGTATATATAAATGATTTAGACTTGAATGTGGGAGAGCTGATCAGTAAGTTCGTGGATGACACGGCAATCGGCAGTGTGGTAAATAGTGAGGAGGATAGCCTTAGATTACAGGAGGATATAGATAGGCTGGTCAGATGGGCTGATCAGTGGCAAATGGAATTTAATCCAGATAAGTGTGAGGTGATGCACTTGGGCAGGACAAACAAGGCATGGAAATGCATGATGAATGGTAGGACCCTGGGAAGTACCAAGGATCAGAAGGACCTTGGTATACATGTGCGCCAGTCCCTTAAGGTAGTGGGACAGGTAGATAAGGTGGTTAAGAAGGCATATGAGATACTTGCCTTTATTAGCTGAGGCATAGAATATAAAAGCAGGGATGTTATGCTGGAACTGTATAAAACACTAGTTAGGCCACAGCTAGAGTATTGCGTGCAGTTATGGAATCCGCATTATAGGAAGGATGTGATTGCACTAGAGAGAGTACAGAGGAGATTTACCAGGATGTTGCCTGGTCTGGAGAGTTTTAGTTATGAGGAGAGATTGGATAGATTGGGGTTATTTTCCCTGGAGGAGAGGAAATTGAGGGGGAACATGATTGAGGTGTATGTCACACTATTCAGTGAATGGCACGTTGTTCAGTACATGCCACACAATTCAGTATATGTCACATAATTCAGTACATGTCACACTATTCAGTACATGTCGCACTATTCAGTACGTCACTATTCAATACATCTCACATTATTCAAACATGTTACATATAAAGTACATGCCACACTTTTCAGTACATATCACACTATTCAGTGCATGTCACACAATTCAGTATGTATCACGCTATTCAGCACATATCACTCTATTCAGTATATACCACCATACTCATTAAATGTCACATTATTCAGTACTTGTTGCACTATTCCGTACATGTCACGTTACTCAGTACATGGCCCACTATTCATTCCTTGTCGCACTATTCATCACATGACACATTATTCAGTAGGTATCACACACTTCAGTACATGACATACTATTCAGAAAAGGTGGCACTATTCAGAGCATGTCATACTATTCAGTACATGTCGTCCTATTCAGTACTTGTTCCACTATTTTGTAGATGTCACATTATACAGTACATATCACACTATTCAGTACATGTCACATTATGTAGTACATGTCACATAATTCAGTGCTTGTCACAATATTCAGTACATTTCACAATATTCAGCACTTGTTACACTTTTCAGCACATGTCACGTTATTCAGTAGATGCCGCAGTATTCAGTGACATGTCACGCTATTCAATCCAAGTCACATTATTCAGTATATGTCACATTATTCAGTACATGTCACGTGATTCATAACAAGTCGCACTATTCTGCACATTTCACACCATTCAGCACATTTCACATGATTCAGAACATGTCAAGTTATTCAGCACATCTCACACTATTCAGTACATGTCACATTATTCAGTACATGTCAACTATTCAGTGCTTGCCGCACTATTTAGTATATTTTGCAACATTCAGTATTTGCCACACTATTCAGTACACATTGCATGATTCAGCACATGTCACATTATTCAGTACATGTTATACTTTTCAGTACAGGTCACACTATTTAGTACATGTCACACTATTCAGTGCAAGCTGCATTATTCAGTACATGTCACACTATTCAGTGCTAGTCAGAATATTCATTACATGTCCTGTTTTTCAGTGCATGTCACACTATTCAATAAATGTGACAATTTTCAGAACATTTCACACTATTCACTATATGTCACACTGTTCAGTACAGATCACATTTTGCAGTGCTTGTCACACTATTTAGTACATATCACACAATTCAGTACATTTCATATTATTCAGTACAATTCTCACTAATCAGTACGTGTCACACTGTTCAACCCAAGTCACATTATTCAGTAAATGTCTTACTATTCAGTAATTGTTGCATTATTTAGTACATGTTGCACAATTAAGTATATGCCACACTATTTTGTACATGTCACATTATTCAGTGCACTTCACACTGTTCAGTGCTTGTCACACTATTTAGTACATGTCGCACTATTTAGCATATGCCTCACTATTCAGCACATGTCACACTATCCAGTACACGTCACATTATTCAGTGCGTATCACACTATTTAGTACATGTTGCACTATTCAGTATATGCCACACTATTCAGTACATGTCACCTTATTCAGTGCATTTCACACTATTCAGTTCTTGTCACACTATTTAGTACATGTCACACTATTCAGTGTACATTGATATATTCAGTGCATGTCACATTATTCAATACAGGTCACATTATTCAGAATCTGTCACTGAATTCAGTACATGTCACATTATTCAGTACATGTCGCATTATTCAGTACAGGTCACACAATTTAGTACATGTCACATTATTCAGTACATGTGGCACCATTCAATATATGCCACGCTATTCAGCAGATGTCACACTATTCAGTACATGTCATATTATTCAGTAAATATCCCAATATTCAGTACATGTCTCATTATTCAGTACATATTCCACTATTCAGTACATGTCACACTATCCAGTACATGTTGCATCATTCGATACATGTCACACTATTCAGTGCATGTCCCACTATTCAGTACATGTCCTACGATTCAGTGCATGTTGCACTATTCTGAAAAGATGACACTATTTCGAGCATGTCATACTATTCAGTACATGCCACATTATTCAATACATGTCACACTATTCAGTACATGTCATAATATTCAGTACTTGTAGCATTATTCAGTACACATCACACTATTCAATATATGTCACACGATTTTCAACATGTCACATTATTCAGTACATGTTGCACTATTCAGTACATGTCACAGTATTCAGTCCATGTCATGCTATTCAGTACATGTCACACTATGCAGTACATGTAGCATTATTCAATACATGGCACAATATTTTGTGCATGTCACATTACTCAGTACATATCCCATTATTCAGTACATGTCACACTATTCAGTACATGTCCCACTATTCAGTACATGTCAAACTATGCAGTGTATGACACACTATTCAGTACATCAGACTATTGAGTATATTTCACACTATTCAGTACATGTCACAGTTTCAGGACATGCTACACTATTCAGTAAATGTCACAGTATACAGCAGATGCCCCGCTATTCAGTACATGTCACACTATTCAGTACATTTAACATCATTCAGTCCATGTGACTCTATTTATTACATGTCACACTATTTAGTACATATCACACTATTCAGCACATTTCACACTATTCATTACATGTCACATTATGCAGTGCATGCCACACTACTCTGTACATGCCACTTTATTCAGTACGTCACTCTATTTAGCAGAAGTCCCATTGTTCAGTTTATGTCACATTATTCAGCACCTGTCACAGTATTCAGTAAATATCACACTATTCAGTATATGTCGCACTATTATGTAGACATCACGCTATTCAGAACATGTCACAAAACTCACTACATTTCACAGTATTCAGTACATCTCACAGTAATCAGTACATGTCGCACTATTCAGAACATTTCACACTTTTCACTACATGTTACATTATTCAGTACATGTGGTGCTATTCAGCACAGGTCTCACTATTCAGAACATCTCGTACTATTCAGTGCATGCCACATTATTCAGTACATGTCACAGTATTCAGTCCATGTCACACTTCCAGTACATGCCACACCATTCAGTACATGTGACACTATTGAGTACATTTCACACTATTCAGTACATGTCACACTTTCAGGACATGCCGTACTATTCAGTAAATGTCATTGTAGACAGTACATGCCCAACTATTCGGTACATGTTTCATTATCCAGTAAATGTAGCATCATTCAATACATGTCACACTATTTTGTGTATGTCACATTAATCACTATATGTCCCACTATTCAGTACATGTTGCATTATTCTGAAATGATGACACTATTTAGAGCATGTCACAGTATTAATACATGTCACACTATTCAGTACATGTCACACTATTCAATACACGTAACATTATTCATTAAATTTCACATTATTCAGTAAATGTCCCAATAGGCATTACTTGTCGCAATATTCATTATATGTCACATTATTCAGTACATTTCACCCCATTTAGTACTTGTCACACTCTTTTGTACGTCACACGAGTCAGTAAATGCCACAGTATTTAGTGCATTTCACATGATTTGCAACATGTCACATTATTCAGTACATGCCACACTAATCAGTACATGCAACATTATGTAATACATGTCATAATATTCAGTACATGTCACACCATTCAGTACATGTCGCACTATTCAGCATATGTCATATTATTCTACACATGTCACACTATTCAGTAGATGTCACACTATTCAGTACATGTCATATTATTCAGTACATGTCACACTATTCCGTACATGTCACACTATGCAGTATATGTCACATTATTCAGCAAATGTCATACTTTTCTGTACATGCTGCACTATTCAGCACATTTGATACTATTCATTACCTGACACATTATGCAGTGCATGTCACATTATTCAGTACATTTCATATTATTCATTACAAGCTGCATTACCCTGTAATTGTCACACTATTCAATGTATGTCATGTTATTCAGTACATGTCACATTATTCAGTACATGTCTTATTTTTCAGGACATGTCACGCTATTCAACACATTTCACCCTATTCATTACATGTCAAATTATGCAGTGCATGTCATACTATTCAGTATTTGTCGCACTATTTAGTACATGTCACACTATTCAGCATATGCCACACTATTCAGTATATATCACATTATTCAGTCCATGTCATACTATTCAGCACACCTCAGATTATTCAGGGAATGTCATACTATTCAGTACTTGTCACATTACTCAGTACATGTCGCATTATTCAGTACATGTTGCATTATTCAGTACATGTCGCATTATTCCGTACATGTCGCATTATTCAGTACATGTCGCACTATTCAGTAAATGTCACTCTATTGAGTATATTTCACACTATTCAGTACATGTTACACTTTCAGGACATGCCATGTCATTCAGTAAACGTCACAATATAAAGTAGATGCCCCACTATTCAGTTCACGTCTCACTATTCAGCACGTCACATTATTCAGTCCATGTGACTCTACTTATTACATGTCACACTATACAGTACATGTCATGTTATTCAGTACATGTCACACTATTCAGAACATGCCACATGTTTCAGTACGTGTCATATTATTCAGTGGAAGTAACACTACTCAGTAAATGTCACATTATTCAACGCCTGTCACATTGTGCAGCATAGGTCACATTATTCAGTACATGTTATACTATTCTGTACATGTCAATTATTCAGTACATGTCGCACTATTTAGCACATTTCACATTATGCAGTGTATGTCACACTGTTCAGTTCTGGTCATACCATTTAGTACATGTCACACTAATCAGTATATGCCAGACCATTCAGTACATTTCACATTATTCATTACCTGTCACACGGTTCAGTACATGTCACATGATTCAGTACATGTCACATTATTTAGAACGTGTCACACTATTCAGTAAATGCCACACGAATTTGTTCATGTCGCACTGTTCAGAAAATTTCACAATATTCAGTTCATGGCACCTTATTCACTCCGTGTCACAATATTCAGTACATGCCGCACTATTCAGTACATATCACATTATTCAGTACATGTCTCACTATTCAGGACATGTCACCTATTTAACACATTTCACCCTATTCATTACATGTCAACTTATGCAGCGCATGTCATACTATTCAGTGGTTGTCACACTATTTAGTATATGTTACATTATTCAATACATGTCTCACAATTCAGTACATGTCACCTTATTTAGTGCATGTCACGCTATTCAACACATTTCACACTATTCATTACATGTCACAATATGCAGCGCATGTCATACTATTCAGTGCTTGTCGCACTGTTTAGCACATGCCACACTATTCAGTACATTTGCCACACTATTCAGTACATATAACATTATTCAGTATATATCGCATTATTCAGACCATGTGATACTATTCAGCACATCTCAGATTATTCGGTGCATGTCATACTATTCAGTGTTTGTCGCACTATTCAGTAAATGTCACTGTATACAGTACGTGCCCCACTATTCAGTGCATGTTGCACTATTCAGTACATGTCACATTATTCAGTACATGTCACACTATTCAGTACATGTCACACTATTCAGTACATGTCGCATTATTCAGTATATGTCATACTTTTGAGTATATTTCACATTATTCAGTACATGTCACATTATTGAGTATATTTCACACTATTCGGTACATGTCACACTTTCAGGACATGCCATGTCATTCAGTAAACATCACAAAAAAAAGCAGATGCCCCACTATTCAGTACATATCACACTATTCAGTACATGTCACATTATTGAGTATATTTCACACTATTCGGTACATGTCACACTTTCAGGACATGCCATGTCATTCAGTAAACGTCACAAAAAAATGCAGATGCCCCACTATTCAGTACATGTCACACTATTCAGTACATGTCACACTATGCACTACATATCACATTATTCAGTACATGTCTCACTATTCTGTACATGTCACACCATTTATCACATTTCACACTATTCGTTAAATGTCACATTATGCAGTGTATGTCACACTGTTCAGTGCTGGTCATACCATTTAGTACATGTCACACTAATCAGTATATGACAAACTATTCAGTACTTGTCACATTATTCAGTACTTGTCACACGATTCAGTACATGTCACATGATTCATTACATGTCACATTATTTAGAACGTGTCACACTATTCAGTAAATGCCACATGATTCTGTTCATGTCGCACTGTTCAGAAAATTTAACGCTATTCAGTTCATAGCACCTTATTCACTCCATGTCACACTATTCAGTACATGCCGCACTATTCAGTACATGTCACATTATTCAGTACACGTTACAGTATTTAGTCCATGTCACACAATGAGTACGTGTCACACTATTCAGTACATGTCTCATTATTCAGTACATGTTGCACTATTTAGTAGATTTCACAGTATTCAGTCCATGTCACACTATTCAGTACATTTCACACCTTTCACTACACATCACATTATTCAGTCCATGTCACACTATTTAGTACATCTCGCACTATTCAGTACATGTCACATTATTTAGTACAATTCACAGTATTCATGCCAAGTCACACTTCAGTACCTGCCATATGATTCAGTACATGTGACACTACTGAGTTCATTTCACAATATTCAGTAAATGTCATACTTTCAGGACATGTCATACTATTCAGTAAATGTCACTGTATATGGTACATGCCCCACTATTCAGTGCATGTCGCACTATTCAGTACATGTCACATTATTCAGTACATGTCATACTATTCAGTACATGTCGCATTATTCAGTATATTTCACACTATTCAGTACATGTCACACTTTCAGAACATGCCACGACATTCAGTAAAGGTCACAATATAAATTAGATGCCCCACGATTCAGTTCGTGTCACACTATTCAGCGCATGTCACATTATTCAGTCCATGTGACTCTATTTATTACATGTCACACTATTGAGTACATGTCATCATTATTCAGTACATGTCACACTATTCAGAACATGTCACATGTTTCAGTACGTGTCATATTATTCAGTGGAAGTAGCACTACTCAGTAAATGTCACACTATTCAATGCATGTCACATTGTTCAGTACATGTCATACTATTCTGTACATGCTGCACTATTCAGCACATTTGATACTATTCAGTACATGTACCATTATGCAGTGTTTGTCAAACGTTTCAGTGCTTGTTGCACAATTTAGTAAATGACTCCTTATTCAGTATATGTCACGCTATTCAGCACATGCCACGTTATGCAGTACATGTCACACTAATCAGTACATGTCACACTAATTAGTACATGTCACACTATTCAGCACATTTCACACGAATCATTACGAATCACATTATGCAGTGCATGTCACGCTATTCGGTGCTTGTTGCACTATTTATTACATGTTGCACTATTCAGCATATGCCACACTACTCAGTACATGCAACATTATTAATTGCATGTCACACTATTCAGTACATCTCACACTATTTATCAGAAGTCACATTGTTCAGTTTATGTCAAATTATTCAGCACATGTCACCGTATTCAGTAAATGTCACACTATTCAGTACTTGTCGCACTATCATGTAGACATCACGCTGTTCAGAACATGTCACAAAACTCAGTAGGTTTCATACTATTCAGTACATGTCACACTATTCAGAACATTTCACACTTTTCAGTACATGTGGCACTATTGAGTACATGTCACAGTATTCAGTAAATGTCACACTTTCAGGACATGCCGTACTATTCAGTAAATGTCACTTTATACAGTACATGCCCCATTATTCAGTGCATGTCGCATTATTCAGTAAATGTCACACTAATCAGTACATGTCATACTGTTCTGAACATGCTGCACTATTCAGCACATTTGATACTATTCACTGCATGTCACATTATTCAGTGCTTGTTGCATGATTTAATACATGTTGCACTATTCAGTATATGCCACATTATTCAGTACATGTCACACTATTTAGCACATTTGACACTATTCATTATATGTCCCATTATGCAGTGCATGTCACACGATTCAGTGCTTGTCGCACTATTTAGTAAATGTCGCACTATTCAGTATATGCCACGCTATTCAGCACCTGTCACAGTATTCAGTAAATGCCACACTATTCAGTACAGGTTGCACTATGTTGTAGGCATCACGCTATTCAGAACATGTAACAAAACTCAGTACATTTCACACTATTCAGAGCATTTCACACTTTTCAGTACATGTCACGTTATTCAGTACGTCACCCTATTGAGCACATGTCGCGTTATTCAGTACATGTCTCACTATTCCGGACATGTCACGTTGTTCAACACATTTCACACTATTCATTATGCGTGACGTTATGTAGTGCATGTCACACTATTCAGTACATGTCGCACTATTATGTAGGCATCACGCTATTCAGAACATGTCACAAAACTCAGTACATTTCACACTATTCAGTACATTTCGCACTATTCAGGAGATTGCAGATGTTTCATTACATGTCAAACTATTCAGTCCATGTCACTCTATTTAGTACATGTCACACTTTTCAGTACATGTGGCACTATTGAGTACATTTCACAGTATTCAGTAAATGTCAAACTTTCGGGACATGCCGTATTATTCAGTAAATGTCAACGTGTACACTATATGCCCCACTATTCATTGCGTGTTGCACTATTCAGGACATGTCACATTATTCAGGACATGTCACATTATTCAGTACATGTCCCACTCTTCAGTGCATGTTGCACTGTTCAAGACATATTACATTATTCTGTACATGTTACATTATTCAGTACATGTCACACTTTCAGTGCTTGTCGCATTATTCAGTACATATCTCACTATTCAGTCTATGTCACACTATTCAGAACATTTCACACTTTTCACTACATGTCACGTTACTCAGTCCATGTCACACTATTTAGTACATGCTACACTTTTCAGTACATGTGGCACTATTTAGCACATTTGACACTATTCATTACATGTCCCATTATGCAGTGCATGTCACTCGATTCAGTGCTTGTCACACTATTTAGTAAATGTCGCACTATTTTGTAGACGTCACGCTATTCAGAACATGTCACAAAACTCAGTACTTTTCACACTATTCAGAGCATTTCACACTTTTCAGTACATGCCACATTAATCAGTTCATGTCACACTATTCAGTACATGTCTTACTATTCTGGACATGTCACCTTATTCAACACATTTCACACTATTCATTACGTGTGATATTATGTAGTGCATGCCACACTATTAATTGCATGTCGCACTATAATGTAGGCATCACGCTGTTCAGAACATGTCACAATACTCAGTACATTTCACACTATTCAGTAGACGTCACATTAATCAGTACGTCACACTATTATGTAGACGTCACGCTATTCAGAACATATCACAAAACTCAGTACATTCCACACTATTCAGTACACATCACACTATTCAGTACATGTCACACTATTATGTAGACGTCACGCTATTCAGAACATGTCACAAAACTCAGTACATTCCACACTATTCAGTACACGTCACACTATTCAGTACATGTCACACTAATATGCAGACATCACGATATTCAGAACATGTCACAAAACTCAGTACATTTCACACTATTGAGCACATTTCGCGCTATTCAGGAGATTGCAGATGTTTCACTACATGTCAAATTATTCAGTCCATGTCACACTATTTAGTACATGTTACACTTTTCAGTACATGTGGCACTATTGAGTACATTTCACAGTATTCAGTAAATGTCAAACTTTCGGGACATGCCATACTATTCAGTAAATGTCACTGCATACAGTACATGCTCCACTATTCAGTGCTTGTGGCACTGTTCAGGACATGTTACGTTATTCAGTACATATCACACTATTCAGTACATGTCACACTGGTCAGTGCTGTCGCATTATTCAGTACATGTCGCATTATTCAGTACATGTCACACTATTCAGGAAATGTCACATTATTCAGTACATGTCATATCATTCATTACAAGCTGCATTACCCAGAAAATGTCACACTATTCAATGTATGTCACATTAGTCAGTACATGTCACTTTACTCAGTACGTGTTGCATTATTCAGTACATGTCACACTATTCAGGACATGTCACATTATTCAGTGCATGTCACGTTATTCAGTACATGTCGCATTATTCAGTACATGTCACACTATTCAGGACATGTCACATTATTCAGTACATGTCACATTATTCAGTACATGTCACGTTATTCAGTACATGTCACATTGTTCAGTACATGTCACATTAGTAAGTACATGTCGCACTATTCAGAACATTTCACACTTTTCACTACATGTCCCTTATTCCGTCCATGTCACACTATTTAGTACATGCCAAACTTTTCAGTACATGTGGCACTATTCATTTCACAGTAGTCAGTAAATGTCACACTTTCGGGACATGCCGTACTATTCAGTAAATGTCACTGTATTCAATACATGCTCCACCATTCAGTTCATGTCGCACTATTCAGGACTTACGTTATTCAGTACATGTCACACTGTTCAGTGCATGTCGCATTATTCAGTACATGTCACATTATTCTGTACATGTCACACTGTTCAGTGCATGTCGCATTATTCAGTGCATGTTATATCATTCAGTACAAACCTCATTACCCAGTAAATGTCACACTATTCAATGTATGTCAAACTTTCTAGACATGCTGTATTATTCATTAAATGTCACTGTATACAGTACATGCCCAACTATTCAGAACATGTCACTTTATTCAGTACATGTCACATTATTCAGGACACGGCACATTATTCAGTACATGTCTCACTATTCCGGACATGTCACACTATTCGACACATTTCACCCTATTCATTACATGTCACGTTATGCAGCGCATGTCATACTATTCAGTGGTTGTTGCACTGTTTAGTACATGTCACATTATTCAGTACAAGTCTTACTAGTCAGTACATGTCACATTATTTAGTGCATGTTATGCTATTTAACATATTTTCACACTATTCGTTACATGTCACACTATTCAGTACATGTCACACTATTTAGTACATTTCACACTATTCAGCACATTTCACACAAATCATTGCAAGTCACATTATGCAGTGCATGTCACGCTATTCGGTGCCTGTTGCACTTTTTAGTACATGTCGCACTATTCAGCATATGCCACACTACTCAGTACATGCCACATTATTAATTGCATGTCACTGTATTCAGTAAATGTCACACTATTCAGTACATGTCACTCTATTTAGCAGAAGTCACATTGTTCAGTTTATGTCACATTATTCAGCACCTGTCACAGTATTCAGTAAATTTCACACTATTCAGTCATGTCGCACTATTATGTAGACATAGCGCTATTCAGAACATGTCACAAATCTCAGTTTATTTCACATTATTCAGTACATGTCACACTAATCAACACATGTCGCACTATTTAGAACAGTTCACACTTTTCACTACATGCCACGTTATTCAGTCCATATCACATTATTTAGTACATGCCACACTTTTCAGTGCATGTGACACTATTGTGTACATTTCACAGTATAAAGTACATGTCAAACTTTCAGGACATGCCGTACTATTCAGTAAATATCCCTGTATACAGTACATGCCCGCACTATTCAGTACATGTCACACTATTCAGTGCACGTCGCATTATTCGGTACATGTCACATTATTCCAAACATTTCACATTATTCAGTACATGTCATATTATTCATTACAAGCTGCATTACGCAGTAAATGGAACACCATTCATGTATGTCACGTTATTCAGTATATGCCACATTATTCAGTCCATATCTCACTATTCAGGACATGTCACATTATTCAGTACAAGTCGCACTATTTAGTACATTTCACAGTATTCAGTATATTTCACACTTTTCACTACACGTCACATTAGTCAGTCCATGTCACAATATTTAGTGCATGTCGCAATTTTCAGTACATGTGGCACTATTCAGCACACATCACACTATTCAGTACATCTTCCATTATTCAGTACGTCACATTAAATAGTACATGTCACAGTATTCATGCCAAGTCACACTTTCAGTATCTGCCACACTATTCAGTGTGACACTATTGAGTACATTTCACTGTATTCAGTAAATGTCACACTTTCAGGACATGCCATACTATTCGGTAAATGTCACTGTTTATGGTACATGCCCCACTATTCAGTGCATCTCACACTATTCAGTACATGTCACATTATTCAGTACATGTCACATTATTCAGAATATGTCACATGTATCACTACGTGTCATATTATTCAGTGCAAGTAGCACTACTCAGTAAATGTCACACTATTGAATGCATGTCACATAGTTCAGTATAGGTCCCATTACTCACTACATGTCACACTATTCAGAACATGTCAAACAATGCAGTATATGTCGCACTATTCAGCACATGACATACAATTCTGTACATGCCACACTATTCAGCACATTTGATACAATTCACTACATGTCACATTATGCAGTGCTTGGTGCACGATTTAGTACATGTTGCACTATTCATTATATGCCACATTATTCAGTACATGTCACACTGTTCAGTGCATATCACAATATTCTGTACATGTCACCCTATTCAGCACATGTCGCATTATTCAGTATATGTCACATTATTCAGTACATGTCTCACTATTCTGGACATGTCACGCTATTCAACACATTTCACCCTATTTATTACATGTCACATTATGCAGTGCATGTCATACTATTCAGTGGTTGTCGCACTATTTAGTACATGTCACATTATTCAGTACACGTCTCACTAGGCAGTATATGTCACATTATTTAGTGCATGTTAAGCTATTCAACACATTTCACACTATTCATTACATGTCACATTATTCAGTACATGTCACACTATTTAGCAGAAGTCATATTTCATGTCACATTATTCAGCACCTGTCACAGTGTTCAGTAAGTGTCACACTATTGAATACATGTCGCACTTTTATGTCGACATCATGCTATTCAGAACATGTCACAATAATCAGTACATGTCACACTATTCAGAACATGTCACACGTATCACTACGTGTCCTATTATTCAGTGCAAATAGCACTACTCAGTAAATGTCACACTAATCAATGCATGTCACATTGTTCAGTATAGGTAACATTATTCAGTACAAGTCACGCTATTTTGAACATGTGCCAATAAGCAGTATATGTCACGTTATTCAGCACATGTCATACTATTCTGTATATGCTGCACTATTCAGCACATTTGACACTGTTCATTACACATTATGCATTTCATGTCACATTATTCAGTGCTTGTTCCACGATTTATTACATTTTGCATTATTCAGTGTATGCAACATTATTCAGTACATGTCACACTGTTCAGTGCATTTCACACTATTCTGTACATGTCACAAAAGTCAGCACATTTGGCACTATTCATTTTATGTCCTATTATGCAGGGCATGTCACACGATACAATGCTCGTTGCACTATTTAGAAAATATCGCACTATTCAGTACATGTCGCACGACTATGTAGGCATCACGCTATTCAGAACATGTCACAAAACTCAGTACAGTTCACACTGTTCAGTACTTGTCACTCTAATCAGTACATGTCACACTATTCAGAATATTTTACACTTTTCAATACATGTCACGTTATTCAGTCCATTCACACTATTTAGTACATGCTACACATTTTAGTAATTGTGGTACTATTACTACCAGTAATTTCACAGTATTCAGTAAATGTCACATTTTCGGGACATGTCATATTATTCAGTAAATGTCACTGTATTATAGTTCATGCCCCACTATTCAGTGCATGTCGCACTATTCAGTACATGTCACATTATTCAGGACACGTCACACTATTCAGTACTTGTCAGACTATTCAGTGAATGTCACATTATTCAGTACATATTTCACTATTCCGGACATGTCATGCTATTCAACACATTTCACCCTATTCATTACATGTCACATTATGCAGTGCATGTCATACTATCCAGTGCATGTCACACTATTTAGTACATTTCACAATATTCAGTAAGTGTCACACTAATCAGTACATGTCGCACTATTATGTAGACATCACGCTATTCAGAACATGTCACATTTTTCACTACATATCACGTTATTCAGCCCATGTCACACTGTTCAGTACATGTGGCACTATTGAGTACATTTCACAGTATTCAGTAAATGGCACACTTTTGGGACATGCCGTACTATTCAGTAAATGTCACCGTATAGAGTTCATGCCCCACTATTCAGTACATGTCGCACTATTCAGGACATGTCACGTTATTCAGTACATGTATTATTCAGTACATGTCACGTTATATAGTACATGTCACAGTATTCATGCCAAGTCACATTTCAATACCTGCCACTCTATTCAGTACTTGTGGCACTATTGAGTACATTTTACCGTATTCGTTAAATGTCACAATTTCAGGACATGCCGTACTATTCAGTAAATGTCACTGTATATGGTACATGCACCACTATTCAGTGCATGTCACATTATTCAGCACATGTCACATTATTCAGGACACATCACATTATTCAGTACATGTCACATTATTCAGGACACATCGTATTATTCAGTACATGTCATCCTATTCAGCACATTTCGCATTATTTAGTACATGTCACATTATTCAGGACATGTTGCATTATTCAGTACATGTCACATTATTCAGGACATGTTGCATTATTCAGGACATGTTGCATTATTCAGTACATGTCACATTATTCAGGACATGTTGCATTATTCAGTACATGTCACATTATTCAGTACATGTCACATTATTCAGGACATGTTGCATTATTCAGTACATGTCACATTATTCAGGACATGTTGCATTATTCAGTACATGTCACATTATTCAGGACATGTTGCATTATTCAGTACATGTCACATTATTCAGGACATGTTGCATTATTCAGTACATGTCACATTATTTAGTACATGTCACATTATTCAGGACATGTTGCATTATTCAGTACATGTCACGCTATTCAGCACATTCCACACGAATCATTACAAGTCACATTATGCAGTGCATGTCACACTATTCGGTGCCTGTTGCTCTATCTAGTACATTTCGCACTATTCAGCATATGCCACACTACTCAGTACATGTCACATTATTCAGTACATGTCGCACTATTCAGTAAATGTCACACTATTCAGTACATGTCACACTATTTAGCAGAAGTCACATTGTTCAGTTTATTTCACATTATTCAGCCCCTGTCACAGTATTTATTAAATGTCACACTATTCAGTACATGCCGCACTATCATGTAGAGATCACGTTATTCAGAACATATCACAAAAGCCAATACATTTCACACTACTCAGTATACGTCGCATTATTCACTACATGTCGCATTATTCAGTACACGTTACATTATTCAGTACATGTCACATTATTCAGTACATGTCACACTATTCAGTGCATGGCACGTTATTCAATAGATGTCTCACTATTCCGGACTTGTCACGCTATTCAACACATTTCACCCTATTCATTACATGTCTCATTGTGTAGTGCATGTCATACTATTCAGTGGTTGTCGCACTATTTAGTACATGTCACATTATTCTGTACACGTCTCACTATTCAGTACATGTCATGTTATTTAGTGCATGTCACGCTATTCAACACATGTCACATGATTCATTCCAAGTCACATTATGCAGTGTATGTCATACTATTTGGTGCCAGTTGCACTATTTAGTACATGTCACACTATTCAGCATATACCACACTACTCAGTACATGCCACATTATTAATTGCATGTCACACTATTCAGTATATGTCACACTATTTAGCAGAAGTCACATTGTTCAGTTTATGTCACATTATTCAGCACCTGTCACTGTATTCTGCAATTGTCACACTATTCAGTACATGTCGCACTATTATGTTGTCATCACGCTATTCAGAACATGTCACAAAAGCTAGTACATTTCACACTAATCAGTACATGTCGCACTATTCAGAATATTTCACACTTTTCACTACAGGCCACGTTATTCAATCCAAGTCACAATATTTACTACATGCCACATATTTCAGTACATGTGGCACTATTGAGTACATTTCACAGTATTTAGTAATTGTCACACTTTCGTGACATACCGTACTATTCAGTAAATGTCATTGTATACAATACATGCTCCACTATTCGGTGCATGTCGCACTATTCAGTGCATGTCACACCATTCACTACATGTCACATTATTCAGGACATGTCGCATTATTCAGTACATGTCACACTATTGAGTATATTTCACACTATTCTGTACATGTCACACTTTCAGGACATGCCATGTCATTCATTAAACGTCACAATATAAAGTAGATGCCCCACTATTCAGTTTACGTCTCACTATTCAGCACATGTCACATTATTCAGTCCATGTCACGTTATTCAATACCTGTCACACTATTCAGAATATGTCACATGTATCAGTACGTGTCATATTATACAGTGCAAGTAGCACTGTTCAGTAAATGTCACACTATTGAATGCATGTCACGTTGTTCAGTATAGGTCACATTATTCAGTACATGTCACACTATTCAGAACATGTCACACTATGCAGTATATGTCACATTATTCTGCACATGTCATACTGTTCTGTACATGCTGCACTATTCAGCATATTTGATACTATTCACTAAATGTCACATTATTCAGTGCTTGTTGCACGATTTAGTACATGTTGCACTTTTCAGTATATCCCACATTATTCAGTACAAGTCACAGTGTTCAGTATATTTCACACTATTCTGTACATGTCACAAAATTCAGCACATTTGACACTATTCATCATATGTCCCATTATGCAGGGCATGTCACACGATTCAGTGCTTGTCGCACTATTATGTAGGCATCACGCTATTCAGAACATGTCACAAAACTCAGCACATTTCACACTATTCAGTATATGTCGCACTATTGAGAACACTTCACACTTTTCACTACATGTCACATTATTCAGTCCTTGTCACACTGTTTAATGCGTGCCACACTTTTCAGTATATGTGGCACTATTGAGTACATTTTACAGTATTCACTAAATGTCACGCTTTCGGGACATGCAATAGTATTCAGTAAATGTCATTGTATAAAGTACAGGCCCCACTATTCAGTACATGTCACATTATTCAGTACATGTCACTCTATTCAGCGCATACCGCATTATTTAGTACATGTCACACTATTCAGTGCATGTCACACTATTCAGTACATGTCACATTATTCAGTACATGTCTCACTATTCCGCACGTCACGCTATTCAACACATTTCACCCTATTCATTACATGTCACATTATTCAATACATGTCTCACTATTCAGTACGTGTCACATTATTTAGTGCATGTCATGTTATTCAACATATTTCACACTATTCATTACATGTCATGTTATTCAATACACGTCTCACTATTCAGTACATGTCACGTTATTTAGTGCATGTCACATTATTCAACACATTTCACGCTATTCATTACATATCACACTATTCAGTACATGTCACACTATTCAGTACATGTCACACTATTCTGTACATGTCACACAATTTAGCACATTTCACACTATTCATTACATTATGCAGTGTATTTCACACTGTTCACTGCTGATCATATCATTTAGTACATGTCACACTAATCAGTACTTGTCACATTATTCAGTACTTGTCACACTATTCACTACATATCACAAGATTCATTACATGTCACATTATTTAGAACGTGTCACACTATTCAGTAAATGCCACATGATTCTGTTCATGTTGCACTGTTCAGAAAATTTCACACTATTCAGTACATGTCACATTATTCAGTACACGTTACAGTATTCAGTCCATGTCACACAATCAGTACATGTGATACTATTGATTATATGGAACACTTTCAGTACATGCCACACTGCTCAGTACATGTCACACTATTCAGTATGTGTCACGTCATTCAGTACATGTCTCACTATTCAGGACATGTCACATTATTCAGGACACGTCACTTTATTCAATCCATGTCACACTATTTAGTACATGTCACACTTTTCAGTACATGAGGCACTATTCAGCACATCTCACACTATTCAGTACATGTCACACTATTCAGTACATCTCGTATTATTCAGCACATGTCACACTATTCAGTCCATGTCACATTATTCAGCACATGTCACACTATTTAGTCCATGTCACATTATTCAGCACATGTCACACTATTCAGTCCATGTCACATTATTCAGCACATGCCATACTATTCAGTACATGAGACACTATTGAATACATTTCACAGTATTCAGTAAATGTCACACTTTCAGAACGTGCCTTACTATTCAGTAAATGTCACTGTATACACTACATGCCCCACTAATCAGTGCATGTCGCATTATTCATTATATGTCACATTATTCAGTACATGTCATACTATTAAGTACATGTGGCATTATTGAGTACATGTCACACACTATTTAGTACATGTCATATTATTTATTACAAATCGTATTACCAGGAAATGTAACACTATTGATTAGGTTTCACGTTATTCAATAATTGTCGCACTGTTCACTACCTCTCGCACTCTTCAATTCATGTCACATTATTCAATTCATGTCACATAATTCTGTACATGTCACAATATTCAGTACATATTGCACTATTCAGCACATGACAATTATTCAGTACATGTCACACTATGCACTGCATATCACATTATTCAGTACATGTCACACTATTCTGTGCATGTCACACAATTTAGCACATTTCACAATATTCATTACATATCACATTATGCAGTGTATGTCACACTGTCCAGTGCTGGTCAAACAATTTATTACATGTGACACTAATCAGTATATGCCAGACTATTCAGCACATGTCACATTATTCAGTACATGACATAGTATTCAAACCATGTCACACTTTCAGTACATGCCATGCTATTCAGTACATGTGGCACTATTGAGTACATGTCACAGTATTCAGTAAATGTCACACTTTCAGGACATGCTGTACTATTCAGTAAATGTGACTGTATGCAATACATGCCGCACTATTCAGTGCATGTCACACTATTCTGTACATGTCACATTATTCAATACATGTCACATTATTCAGTACATGTCACATTAATCAGTACATGTCAAATTAATCAGTACATGTCACTATTAAGTACATTTCGCATTATTCAGTACATGTCAAATTAATCAGTACATGTCACACTATACAGTACATGTGGCATTATTCAGTACATGTCACACTATTTAGTACATGTCAAATTATTCATTGCAAGTCATATTACCCAGTAAATGTAACACAATTGATTAGATGTCACGTTATTCAATAAATGTGGCACTGTTCACTACATGTCTCACTATTGAATTCACTTCACATTATTCCGTTCATGTCACATTATTCAGCACATGTTACCTGTTCAGTACATGTCACACTATTCAGTACATATCACATTATTCAGTACATGTCACACTATTCAGTACATGTTACAATATTTAGCACATTTCACAGTATTCATTACATGTCACATTATGCAGTGTATGTCACACTGTTCAGAGCTGGTCATACCATTTAGTACATGTCACACTAATCAGTATATGCCAGACTATTCAGTACCTGTCACATTATTCAGTACTTGTCACACTATTCATCACATGTCACACTATTCATTACATGTCTCATTATTTAGAACGTGTCACACTATTCAGTAAATTCCATACGATTCTGTTCATGTCGCACTGTTCAGAAAATTTCACACCATTAATTACATGGCACCCCATTCAGTCCATGTCCACGATTCAGTACATAGTGCAGTATTCAGTAGATGTCACGAAATGAGTGCATGTCACACTATTCTTCATATGGAACATGGTGAGTACATGCCACACTGCTCACTATATGTCACACTATTCAGTACATGTCAGGTTATTCAGTACATGTCGCAGTATTTCGTACATGTCATAGTTTTCAGTCCAAGTCACGCTATTCAGTATATGTCACACTATTCAGAACATTTCAAACTTTTCACTACACATCACATTATTCAGTCCATGCCACGTTATTTAGGACATATCACACTTTTCAGTACATGTGGCTCTATTCAGCACGTATTACGCTATTCAGTCCATGCCACATTATTCAGTACATGTCACATTATTCAGTACATGTCGCACTATTTAGTACATGTCACCTTATTCAGTACATGTCACACTATTGAGAACATGTCACCTTATTCAGTACATGTCACCTTATTCAGTACATGTCACACTATTCAGTACATGTCACTTTCAGGACATGCCACGTCATTCAGTAAACGTCACAATTTAAAGTAGATGCATAATTATTCAGTTAATGTCACACTATTCAGCGCATGTCACGTTATTCAGTGCATGTCACACTATTCAGCGCATGTCACGTTATTCAGTGCATGTCACACTATTCAGAACATGTCAAATGTTTCAGTACGTGTCATGTTATTCACGGTAACTGTCACACTATTCAATGCCTGTCACATTGTTCAGTACAAGACACATTATTCAGTACATGTCACACTAATCAGAACATGTCACACTATGCAGTTTATGTCATATTATTCAGCATATACCATACTGTTCTATACATGCCACACTATTCAGCACATTGGACACTATTCATTATATGTCCCATTATGCAGTGCATGTCACATGATTCAGTGCTTGTCGCACTATTTAGTAAATGTCGCACTATTCAGTATATGCCACGCTATTAAGCACATGCCACATTATTCAGTATATGTCAAGCTATTCAGCACATGTCACGCTTTTTAGTACATTTCACAGTATTTAGCAAATTTCACACGATTCATTACATGTCCCATTATGCAGTGCATGTCACACTATTCGGTGCCTGTTGCACTATTTATTACTTGTCGCACAATTCAGCATGTGTCACACTACTCAGTACATGCCATTTTTCTAATTGCATGTCACACTATTCAGGACATGTCACTCTATTTAGCAGAAGTCACATTGTTCAGTTTATGTCACATTATTCAGCACCAGTCTCAGTATTCAGTAAATGTCACACTCTTCAGTACTTGTCGCACTATCATGTAGAGATCACGTTATTCAGAACATGTCACAAAACTCAGTACATTTCACACTATTCAGTACAAGTCACACTAATCACTACATGTCGCACTATTCAGAACATTTCACACTTTTCACTACATGTCACACTATTCAGTCCATGTCACACTATTTAGTATGTGCCACACTTTTCAGTACATGTGGCACTACTGAGTACATTTCACAGTATTCAGTAAATGTCACACTTTCGGGACATGCTGTACTATTCAGTAAATGTCAATGTATACAGTACATGCCCCACTAATCAGGGCATGTCGCACAATTCAGGACATGTCACATTATTCAGTGCATGTCGCACTGTTCAGTAAAAGTCACATTATTCAGGACATGTCACAGTATTCAGGACATGTCACACTATTTGATACATGTCATATTATTCATTACAATTCGTATTACACAGTAAATGTCACACTATTGATTAGATGTCACATTATTCAATAAATGTCGCACTGCTCAGTACATGTTGCACTCTTCAATTCATGTCACATTATTCAATCATGTCATATAATTCTGTACATGTCACATTATTCAGTACAAATCTCACTAGTCAGCCCATGTCACTTATTCAGTACATGTCACACTATGCACTACATATCACATTATATAGTACATGTTACACTATTCTGTACATGTCACACAATTTAGCACATTTCACACTGTTCATTACATGTCATGTTATGCAGTGTATGTCACACTGTTCAGTGCTGGTCATACCATTTAGTACATGTCACACTAATCAGTATATGCCAGACTATTCAGTACTTGTCACATTATTCAGTACTTGTCACACTATTCAGTACATGTCACAAGATTCATTACATGTCACATTATTTAGAACGTGTCACACTATTCAGTAAATGCCACATGATTCTGTTCATGTCGCACTGTTCAGAAAATTTCAAACTGTTCAGCACATTATTCAGTCTATATCCACTATTCAGTACATGCTGCACTATTCAGTACATGTCACATTATTCAGCACACGTTACAGTATTCAGTCCATGTCACGCAATCAGTACATGTGATACTATTCATTATATGGAAAACTTTCAGTACATGCCAGACTGCTCAGTACATGTCACACTATTCAGTATGTGTCACGTTATTCAGTCCATGTCACACTATTTAGTACATGTCATACTTTTCAGTACATGAGGCACTATTCAGCACATGTCACACTATTCAGTACATCTCGCACTATTCAGTACATGTCACATTATTCAGTACATGTCATAGTATTCAGTCCATGTCACACTTTCAGTACATTACATGCTATTCAGTATATGGCACTACTGAGTACATTTCACAGTATTCAGTAAATATCACACTTTGAGGACATGCTGTACTATTCAGTAAATGTCACTGCATATCGCACATGCCCCACAATTCAGTGCATGTCACACTATTCTGTACATGTCACATTATTCAGTACATGTCGCATTATTCAGTACATGTCTCACCATTCAGTATATGTCACACTATTGAGTGTATTTCACACTATTCTGTACATGTCACAGTATTCTGTGCATGTCACACTATTGAGTATATTTCACACTATTCAGTTCATATCACACTATTCAGCGCATGTCACATTATTCAGTCCATGTGACTCTATTTATTACATGTCACAATATTCAGCGCATGTCACGTTATTCAGTACATGTCACACTATTCAGAATATGTCGCATGTTTCAGTATGTGGCACATTATTCAGTGCAAGTAGCACTACTCAGTAAATATCACATTATTCAGTGCATGTCACATTGTTCAGTAAATGTCACATTATTCAGTACATGTCATACTGTTCTGAACATGCTGCACTATTCAGCACATTTGATACTATTCACTGCATGTCACATTATTCAGTGCTTGTTGCACGATTTAGTACATGTTGCACTATTCAGTATATGCCACATTATTCAGTACATGTCACACTATTTAGCACATTGGACACTATTCATTATATGTCCCATTATGCAGTGCATGTCACACGATTCAGTGCCTGTCGCACTGTTTAGTAAATGTCTCACTATTCAGTATATGCCACGCTATTCAGTACATACCTCATTATTCAGTATATGTCACACTATTTAGTACTTTTCACACTATTCAGCACATTTGACACGATTCATTACATGTCACATTATGCAGTGCATGTCATGCTATTCGGTGCTTGTTGCACTATTTATTACATGTTGCACTATTCAGCATATACCACACTACTCAGTACATGCCACATTATTAATGGAATGTCGCACTATTCAGTACATGTCACACTATATATCAGACGTCATATTGTTCAGTTTATGTTACATTATTCAGCACATGTCACCGTATTCAGTAAATGTCACAATATTCAGTACATATCGCACTATATTGTAGACATCACGTTATTCGTTGCATGTCACAAAACTCAGTAATTTTCACACTATTCAGTACATTTTGCACTAATCAGGTAAATGTCGCACTAATCAGAACATTACACACTTTTCACTACATGTCATGTTATTCTGTCCATGCCACAGTATTTAGTACATGTCACACTTTTCAGTACATGTGGCACTATTGAGTACATTTCACAGTATTCAGTAAATGTCACACTTTTGTGACATGCCGTACTACTCAGTAAATATCAATGTATACAGTACATGCCCCATTATTCAATACATGTCGCATTATTCAGTAAATGTCACACTATTCAATGTATGTCACATCATTCAGTATATGTCTCACTATTCAGGATATGTCACGGTATTCAACTCATTTCACACTATTCATTACGTCACGTTATGCAGTACATGTCATACTATTCAGTGCTTGTCGCACTGTTTAGTATATGTTACACTATTCAGCATATGCCACACTATTCAGTACATATCACATTATTCAGTACATATCGCATTATTCAGTATATATCGCATTATTCAGTACATATCGCATTATTCAGTACATATCGCATTATTCAGTCCATGTCACACTATTCAGCACATCCCAGATTATTCAGTGAAAGCCACACCATTCAGTACTTGTCACACTATTGATTAGATATCACATTATTCAGTATATGTTGCACTGTTCAGTACATGTCGCACTATTCAATTCATGTCACATTATTCAGTACATGTCACATTATTTAGTACATGTCAGACTATTCTGTACATATCACAATATTCAGTACCTATTGCACTATTTAGCACATGTCAACCATTCAGTACATGTCACACTATGCACTACATATCACATTATTCAGTATATGTCACACTATTTAATACATGTTACAGAATTCAGTCCATGTCACGCTATTCTGTATATGTCACACTATTCAGAACATTTCACACTTTTCACTACATGTCACATTATTCAGTCCATGTCACACTATTCAGTCCATGTCACATTATTCAGCACATGCATACTATTCAGTACATGAGACACTATTGAATACATTTCATAGTATTCAGTAAATGTCACACTTTCAGTACATGCCATACTATTCAGTAAATGTCACTGTATACACTACATGCCCCACTATTCTGTGCATGTCGCATTATTCATTATATGTCACATTATTCAGTACATGTCATACTATTAAGTACATGTGGCATTATTGAGTACGTCACACACTATTTAGTACATGTCATATTATTTATTACAAATCGTATTACCAGGAAATGTAACACTATTGATTAGATTTTACGTTATTCAATAATTGTTGCACTGTTCACTATCTCTCGCACTCTTCAATTCATGTCACATTATTCACTTCATGTCACATAATTCTGTACATGTCACAATTTTCAGTACATATTGCACTATTCAGCACATGTCAACTATTCAGTACATGTCACACTATGCACTACTTATCACACTATTCTGTACATGTCACACAATTTAGCACATTTCACACTATTCATTACATGTCACATTATGCAGTGTATGTCACACTATTCAGTGCTGGTCATACCATTTATTACATGTGGCACTAATCAGTATATGCCAGACTATTCACATTATTCTGTACATGTCATAGCATTCAATCCATGTCACACTTTCAGTACATGCCATGGTATTCAGTACATGTGACACTATTGTGTCCCTTTGACAGTATTCAGTAAATGTCACACTTTCAGGACATGCTGTACTATTCAGTAAATATCACTTTATACAGTACATGCCCCCCTATTCAGTGCATGTCACACTATTCAATACATATATTATTCTGTACGTCACATTATTCAATACATGTCGCATTATTTAGTACATGTCACACTATTCAGTATATATCACACTATTCAGTACATGCCACACTATTGAGTATATTTCACACTATTCATTACGGGTCACTCTTTTAAGACATGCCATGTCATTCAGCAAACGTCACAAAAAGTAGATGCCCCACTATTCAGTTCATGTCACACTATTCGGCGCATGTCACGTTATTCAGTCCATGTCAATCTATTTATTACATGTCACGCTATTCAGTACATGTCACGTTATTCCGTACATGTGACACTATTCAGAACATGTAACACGTTTCAGTATGTGGCATATTATTCAGTGTAAATAGCACTACTCAGTAGATGTCACACTATTCAATGCCTGTCACATTGTTCAGTATAGGTCACATTATTCAGTACATGTCACACTATTCACAACGTGTCACACTATGGAATAAATGTCACATTATTCAGTATATATTATACTGTTCTATACATGCCACACTATTCAGCACATTTGATACTATTCAGTACATGTCACATTATGCATTGCATGTCACATTATTCAGTGCTGTTGCCCGATTTAGTACATGTTGCACTATTCAGTATATGCCACGTTATTCAGTATATGTCACACTGTACAGTGTATTTCACACTATTCTGTACATGCCATACTATTTAGCATATTTGACACTATTTATTACATGTCCTATTATGCAGCGCCTGTCACACTATTCGGTGCTTGTCGCACTATTCAGTATATGCCACGCTATTCCGCATATGCCACATTATTCAGTACATGCAACATTATTAATTGCATGTCACACTGTTCAGTACATGTCACAGCATTTAGCAGAAGTCACATTGTTCTGTATATCACATTATTCAGCACATGTCACAGTATTCAGTAACTGTCACACTATTCAGTACTTGTCGCACTATTATGTAGATGTCATGCTATTCAGAACATGTCGCAAAACTTAATACATTTCACACTATTCAGTACATGTCAAACAAAAAAATAAATCAATGGGAACCTGGTGGTTGCACATACCCTTACTATAAAATACCACAAAATATGTTCAACATCATGACACCTTTAAATAGTAAAAATACATATTACAGGATCATCTACAGGGGTGACAGCTACCTATAATCTTTCAATGAAGTGCATACAAGATGCCTGGATTTAACGTATGTCACATTATTCAGAACATTTCAAACTTTTAACTACACGTCACAGTATTCAGTCCATGTCACACTATTAATGACATATCACACTTTTCAGTACATGTGGCACTATTGAGTACATTTCACAGTATTCAGTAAATGTCACACTTTCAGGACATGCTGTACTAATCAGTAAATGTCACTGTATACAGTACGTGCCCCACTATTCAGTGCATGTCGCACTATTAATTACATGTCGCACTATTCAGGACATGTCACCTTATTCAGTACATGTCACAATATTCAGTACATGTCACACTATTCAGGACATGTCACACTTTCAGGACATGTCACATTATTCAGTACATGTCGCATTATTCAGTACATGTCACAATATTCAGTACATGTCATATTATTCGTTACAAGACACATTACCCAGTAAATGTCCCACTATTTAGTACATGTCACATTATTCAGTACATGTCATAGTATTCAGTCCATGTCACACTTTCAGTACATTACATGCTATTCAGTATATGGCACTATTGAGTACATTTCACAGTATTCAGTAAATATCACACTTTGAGGACATGCTGTACTATTCAGTAAATGTCACTGCATATCGCACATGCCCCACAATTCAGTGCATGTCACACTATTCTGTACATGTCACATTATTCAGTACATGTCGCATTATTCAGTACATGTCTCACCATTCAGTATATGTCACACTATTGAGTGTATTTCACACTATTCTGTACATGTCACAGTATTCTGTGCATGTCACACTATTGAGTATATTTCACACTATTCAGTTCATATCACACTATTCAGCGCATGTCACATTATTCAGTCCATGTGACTCTATTTATTACATGTCACAATATTCAGCGCATGTCACGTTATTCAGTACATGTCACACTATTCAGAATATGTCGCATGTTTCAGTATGTGGCACATTATTCAGTGCAAGTAGCACTACTCAGTAAATATCACATTATTCAGTGCATGTCACATTGTTCAGTAAATGTCACATTATTCAGTACATGTCATACTGTTCTGAACATGCTGCACTATTCAGCACATTTGATACTATTCACTGCATGTCACATTATTCAGTGCTTGTTGCACGATTTAGTACATGTTGCACTATTCAGTATATGCCACATTATTCAGTACATGTCACACTATTTAGCACATTGGACACTATTCATTATATGTCCCATTATGCAGTGCATGTCACACGATTCAGTGCCTGTCGCACTGTTTAGTAAATGTCTCACTATTCAGTATATGCCACGCTATTCAGTACATACCACATTATTCAGTATATGTCACACTATTTAGTACTTTTCACACTATTCAGCACATTTCACACGATTCATTACATGTCACATTATGCAGTGCATGTCATGCTATTCGGTGCTTGTTGCACTATTTATTACATGTTGCACTATTCAGCATATACCACACTACTCAGTACATGCCACATTATTAATGGAATGTCGCACTATTCAGTACATGTCACACTATATATCAGACGTCATATTGTTCAGTTTATGTTACATTATTCAGCACATGTCACCGTATTCAGTAAATGTCACAATATTCAGTACATATCGCACTATATTGTAGACATCACGCTATTCATTGCATGTCACAAAACTCAGTAATTTTCACACTATTCAGTACATTTTGCACTAATCAGGTACATGTCGCACTAATCAGAACATTACACACTTTTCACTACATGTCATGTTATTCTGTCCATGCCACAGTATTTAGTACATGTCACACTTTTCAGTACATGTGGCACTATTGAGTACATTTCACAGTATTCAGTAAATGTCACACTTTTGTGACATGCCGTACTACTCAGTAAATATCAATGTATACAGTACATGCCCCATTATTCAATACATGTCGCATTATTCAGTAAATGTCACACTATTCAATGCATGTCACATCATTCAGTACATGTCTCACTATTCAGGATATGTCACGGTATTCAACTCATTTCACACTATTCATTACGTCACGTTATGCAGTACATGTCATACTATTCAGTGCTTGTCGCACTGTTTAGTATATGTTACACTATTCAGCATATGCCACACTATTCAGTACATATCACATTATTCAGTACATATCGCATTATTCAGTACATATCGCATTATTCAGTACATATCGCATTATTCAGTACATATCGCATTATTCAGTCCATGTCACACTATTCAGCACATCCCAGATTATTCAGTGAAAGCCACACCATTCAGTACTTGTCACACTATTGATTAGATATCACATTATTCAGTATATGTTGCACTGTTCAGTACATGTCGCACTATTCAATTCATGTCACATTATTCAGTACATGTCACATTATTTAGTACATGTCAGACTATTCTGTACATATCACAATATTCAGTACCTATTGCACTATTTAGCACATGTCAACCATTCAGTACATGTCACACTATGCACTACATATCACATTATTCAGTATATGTCACACTATTTAATACATGTTACAGAATTCAGTCCATGTCACGCTATTCTGTATATGTCACACTATTCAGAACATTTCACACTTTTCACTTCATGTCACATTATTCAATCCATATCACACTATTTAGTACATGTCACAATTTTCAGTACATATGGCACTATTGAGAACATTTCAAAGTATCCAGTAAATGTCACACTTTTGGGACATGCCGTACTATTCAGTAAATGTCACTGTATACAGTACATGCCCCACTATTCAGTGCATCTCGCACTATTCAGGACATGTCACATTATTCAGTACATGTCACATTATTAAGTACATGTCGCACTATTCAGTACATGTCACATTATTCAGGACATGTTGCATTATTCAGTACATGTCACATTATTCAGTACATGTCACATTATTCAGGACATGTTGCATTATTCAGTACATGTCACATTATTCAGGACATGTTGCATTATTCAGTACATGTCACATTATTCAGGACATGTTGCATTATTCAGTACATGTCACATTATTTAGTACATGTCACATTATTCAGGACATGTTGCATTATTCAGTACATGTCACGCTATTCAGCACATTCCACACGAATCATTACAAGTCACATTATGCAGTGCATGTCACACTATTCGGTGCCTGTTGCTCTATCTAGTACATTTCGCACTATTCAGCATATGCCACACTACTCAGTACATGTCACATTATTCAGTACATGTCGCACTATTCAGTAAATGTCACACTATTCAGTACATGTCACACTATTTAGCAGAAGTCACGTTGTTCAGTTTATTTCACATTATTCAGCCCCTGTCACAGTATTTATTAAATGTCACACTATTCAGTACATGCCGCACTGTCATGTAGAGATCACGTTATTCAGAACATATCACAAAAGCCAGTACATTTCACACTATTCAGTATACGTCGCATTATTCACTACATGTCGCATTATTCAGTACATGTTACATTATTCAGTACATGTTACATTATTCAGTACATGTCACATTATTCAGTACATGTCACACTATTCAGTGCATGGCACGTTATTCAATAGATGTCTCACTATTCCGGACTTGTCACGCTATTCAACACATTTCACCCTATTCATTACATGTCTCATTGTGTAGTGCATGTCATACTATTCAGTGGTTGTCGCACTATTTAGTACATGTCACATTATTCTGTACACGTCTCACTATTCAGTACGTGTCATGTTACTTAGTGCATGTCACGCTATTCAACACATGTCACATGATTCATTCCAAGTCATATTATGCAGTGTATGTCATACTATTTGGTGCCAGTTGCACTATTTAGTACATGTCACACTATTCAGCATATACCACACTACTCAGTACATGCCACATTATTAATTGCATGTCACACTATTCAGTACATGTCACACTATTTAGCAGAAGTCACATTGTTCAGTTTATGTCACATTATTCAGCACCTGTCACTGTATTCTGCAATTGTCACACTATTCAGTACATGTCGCACTATTATGTTGTCATCACGCTATTCAGAACATGTCACAAAAGCCAGTACATTTCACACTAATCAGTACATGTCGCACTATTCAGAATATTTCACACTTTTCACTACAGGCCACGTTATTCAATCCAAGTCACAATATTTACTACATGCCACATATTTCAGTACATGTGGCACTATTGAGTACATTTCACAGTATTTAGTAATTGTCACACTTTCGTGACATACCGTACTATTCAGTAAATGTCATTGTATACAATACATGCTCCACTATTCGGTGCATGTCGCACTATTCAGTGCATGTCACACCATTCACTACATGTCGCATTATTCAGGACATGTCGCATTATTCAGTACATGTCACACTATTGAGTATATTTCACACTATTCTGTACATGTCACACTTTCAGGACATGCCATGTCATTCATTAAACGTCACAATATAAAGTAGATGCCCCACTATTCAGTTTACGTCTCACTATTCAGCACATGTCACACTATTCAGTCCATGTCACGTTATTCAATACCTGTCACACTATTCAGAATATGTCACATGTATCAGTACGTGTCATATTATACAGTGCAAGTAGCACTGTTCAGTAAATGTCACACTATTGAATGCATGTCACGTTGTTCAGTATAGGTCACATTATTCAGTACATGTCACACTATTCAGAACATGTCACACTATGCAGTATATGTCACATTATTCTGCACATGTCATACTGTTCTGTACATGCTGCACTATTCAGCATATTTGATACTATCACTAAATGTCACATTATTCAGTGCTTGTTGCACGATTTAGTACATGTTGCACTTTTCAGTATATCCCACATTATTCAGTACAAGTCACAGTGTTCAGTGTATTTCACACTATTCTGTACATGTCACAAAATTCAACACATTTGACACTATTCATCATATATCCCATTATGCAGGGCATGTCACACGATTCAGTGCTTGTCGCACTATTATGTAGGCATCACGCTATTCAGAACATATCACAAAACTCAGCACATTTCACACTATTCAGTATATGTCGCACTATTGAGAACACTTCACACTTTTCACTACATGTCACGTTATTCAGTCCTTGTCACACTGTTTAATGCGTGCCACACTTTTCAGTACATGTGGCACTATTGAGTATATTTCACAGTATTCAGTAAATGTCACACTTTTCAATTCATGCCACATTATTCAGTATATGTCACTTTATTCAGCACATGTCACACTATTCTGTACATGTCACAATATTCAGTACATATAGCACTATTCAGCACATCTCAACTATCCAGTACGTGTCACACTATGCACTGCATATCACGTTATTCAGTACATGTCACACTATTCTGTACATGTCACACTATTTAGCACATTTCATGCTATTCATTATATGTCACATTACGCAGTGAATTTCATACTGTTCAGTGCTGGGCATACAATTTAGTACATGTCACACTAATCAGTGTATGCCAGACTATTCAGTACATGTCACATTATTCAGTACGCGTTACAGTATTCAGTCCATGTCATGCAATCAGTACATGTCACACTATTCATTATATGGAACACTTTCAGTACATGTTCCACTATTCAGTACTTGTCACATTATTCAGTACATGTTGCATTATTTAGTATATGTCATAGTATTCAATACAAGTCGCATTACCCGGTAAATGTCACACTATTGATTAACTGTCAAAATATTCAGTAAATGTCGCACTCTTCAGTACATGTCGCATGATTCAGTACATGTCACGTTATTTAGTGCATGTCACACTATTTAGTACATGTCACGCTATTCAACACATTTCACACTATTCATTACATGTCACATTATGCAGTGCATCTCATACTATTCGGTCTTGTTGCACTGTTTAGTATATGTCACACTATTCAACATATGCCACACTATTCAGTACATATCACGTTATTCAGTATATATCGTATTATTTAGTCCATGTCACACTATTCAGCACATCGCAGATTATTCAGGGAATGTCACACTATTCAGTACTTGTCACATTATGGATTAGATGACAAATAATTCAGCAAATATTGTACTGTTCAGTACCTGTCGCACTATTCAATTCATGTCACATTTTTCAGTACATGTCGCATTATTCATTACATGTCACACTATTCTGTACATGTCACAATATTCAGTTTATATCGCACTATTCAGCACATCTCAACTATCCAGTACGTGTCACACTATGCACTGCATATCACGTTATTCAGTACATGTCACACTGTTCTGTACATGTCACACTATTTAGTACATTTCACAGTATTCAGTAAATGTCACACTTTAAGGACATGTCACACTATGCACAACATATCACATTATTCAGTACATGTCACATTATTCAGTACTTGTCACACTATTCAGCATATGTCCCATGATTCATTACATGTCACATTATTTAGAACGTGTCACACTATTCAGTAAATGCCACATGATTCTGTTCATGTCGCACTGTTCAGAACATTTCACACTTTTCAGTACATGGTAGATTATTCAGTCCATGTCACACTATTGAGTACATGCCACACTATTCAGTACATGTCACATTATTCAGTACTCGTTACAGTATTCAGTCCATGTCACGCAATAAGTACATGTCGTACTATTCATTATATGGAACACTTTCAGTACATGCCACACTGCTCAGTAAATGTCACACTATTCGGTACATGTCACATTATTCAGTACATGTCACATTATTCAGTACATATTCAGTCCATTCCACACTTTATTACATGCCACACTATTCAATACGTGTCACACTATTGAGTACATTTCACAGAATCCAGTAAATGTCACACTTTTGGGACATGCCGTACTATTCAGTAAATGTCACTGTATGCAGTACATGCCCCACTATTCAGTGCATGTCTCCATTTTCAATACATGTCACATTATTCAATACATGTCATATTATTCAGGACATGCCAAGTCATTCAGTAAACACCACAATATAAAGTAGATGCCCCACAATTCAGTTCATTTCACACTATTCAGCGCATGTCACATGATTCAGTCCATGTGAATCTATTTATTACATGTAACACTATTTAGTACATGTCACGTTAGTCAGTACATGTCACACTATTCAGAACATGTCTCACGTTCCAGTTTGTGTCATATTATTCAGTGGAAGTAGCACTACTCAGTAGATGTCACACTATTCAATGCCTGTCACATTGTGCAGCATAGGTCACATTATTCAATACTTGTCACAATAATCACAACATGTCACATTATGCAGCGTATGTCACACTATTCAGCACGTTTGATACAATTCATTACGTCACATTATGCATTGCATGTCACATTATTCAGTGCTATAGCGCTATTTAGTACATGTTGCACTATTCAGTATATGCCACGTTATTCAGTATATGTCACACTGTTCAGTGCACTTCACACTATTCTGTACATGCCACACTATTCAGCATATTTGACACTATTCATTACATGTCCCATTAGGCAGCGTATGTCACACTATTCAGTACATGTCACACTATTTAGTACATATCACACTATTCAGCACATTTCAAACGATTCACTTCATGTCACATTATTCATCCGTGTCACACTATTTAATACATGTCACACTTTTCAGTACATGTGGCACTATTGAGTACATTTCACAGTATTTAGTAAATGTCACACTTTCGGGACATGCCGTACTATTCAGTAAACGTTATTGTATACAGTGTATGCCCCACTATTCAGTGCATGTCGCACTATTCAGTACATGTCACACTATTTAGTACATGTCAAATTATTCATTACATGTCGTATTACCCAATAATTGTCACACTATAGATTAGATATCACATTATTCAGTAAATGTCGCACTATTAAATTCATGTCACACTATTCAGCCCATGTCAACTATTCAGTACATGTCACACTATACACTACATATATTATTCAGTACATGTCACACTATTCTGTACATGTCATATTATGCAGCGTATTTCACTCTGTTCAGTGCTGGTCATACCATTTGATACATGTCACACTAATCAGTATATGCCAGACTATTCAGTACATGTCACATTATTTAGAGCGTGTCACACTATTCAGTAAATGCCACACGACTCTGCTCATGTTGCACCCTTCTGAAAATTTCACATTATTCAGTCCATGTCACACTATACAGTACATGCCGCACTATTCAGTATATGTCACATTATTCAGTACACGTTACAGTATTCAGTCCATATCACGCAATCAGTACATGTCACACTATTCATTATATGGAACACTTTCAGTACATGTCACGTTATCAGTACATGTCACATTATGCAGTGCATGCCACACTATTCAGTGCTTGTTGCACTCTTTATTACATATCGCACTATTCAGCAAATGCCACACTACTCAGTACATGCCACATTATTAATTGCATGTCGCACTATTCAGTACATGTAACACTATTTAGCAGAAGTCACATTGTTCAGTTTATGTCACATTATTCAGCACCAGTCTCAGTATTCAGTATATGTCGCACTATTATGGATACATCATGCTATTCAGAACATGTCACAAAACTCAGTGCATTTCACATTATTCAGTACATGTCACACTAATCTGTACATGCCGCATTATTCAGAACATTTCACACTTTTCAGTACATATCACGCTATTCAGGCCATTTCACACTGTTTAGTGCATGCCACACTTTTCAGTACATGTGGCAGTATTGAGTACATTTCACAGTATTCAGTAAATGTCACACTTCCTGGACATGCTGTACTATTCCGTAAATGTCATTGTATACAGTGCATGCTCCAGTATTCAGTGCATGTCGCACGATTCAGTAAATGTCACATTATTCAGGACGTGTCATATTATTCAGTACATGTCACACTATTTAGTACGTGTCAAATTATTCATTACATGTCATATTACGCAATAATTGTCACACTATAGATTAGATATCACATTATTCAGTAAATGTCGCACTATTAAATTTATGACACATTATTGAGTACATGTCACATTATTCATTACACATCACACTATTCTGTACATGTCACAATATTCAGTACATATCGCACTATTCAGCACGTGAACTATTCACTACATGTCACACTATTCAATACATATCACATTATTCAGTACATGTCACACTATTCTGTATATGTCACATTATGCAGTGTATTTCACACTGTTCAGTGCTGGTCATACCATTTGATACATGTCACACTAATCAGTTTAGGCCAGACTATTCAGTACATGTCACGCTATTTGGTACATGTCACTTTATTGAGTATATTTCATACTATTCAGCACATGTCACACTTTCAGGACATGCCATGTCATTCAGTAAACGTCACAATATAAAGTAGATGCCCCACTATTCAGTTCATTTCACACTATTCAGTGCATGTCACATTATTCAGTCCATGTGAATCTATTTATTACATTTCACACTATTCAGTACATGTCACATTATTCAGTACATGTCACATTATTCAGTACATGTTAGACTATTCTGTACACGTCACAATATTCAGTACATATCACACAATTTAGCACATGTCAACCATACAGTACATCTCACGTTATGACTACATATCACATTATTCAGTACATGTCACACAATTCTGTATATGTCAGTCTACTCAATACATGTCAGATTATTCAGTACTTGTCACACTATTCAGTAAATGCCGCATGATTATGTTCATGTTGCACTGTTCAGAAAATTCAGTACATGTGACAATATTGAATACACTTCACAATATTCAGTAAATGTCACACTTTCAGGACATGCCGTACAATTCAGTAAATGTCACTGTATACAGTACATGCCCCACTATTCAGTGTATGTCACACTATTCAATACATGTCACATTATTCAATACATGTCTCATTATTCAGTACTTGTTACACAATTAAGTATATGTCAAACTATTTAGTACATGTCACACTATTCAGTAAATGTCACTCTATTGAGTATATTTCACATTATTCAGTACATGTCACACTTTAAAGACATGCCAAGTCATTCAGTAAACGTTACAATATAAAGTAGATGCCCCACTATTCAGTTCATTTCACACTATTCAGCACATCACTTTATTCAGTCCATGTGAATCTATTTATTACATGTAACACTATTTAGTACATGTCACGTTAGTCAGTACATGTCACAGTATTCAGAACATGTCTCACGTTCCAGTTTGTGTCATATTATTCAGTGGAAGTAGCACTACTCAGTAGATGTCACACTATTCAATGCCTGTCACATTGTGCAGCATAGGTCACATTATTCAATACTTGTCACACTAATCACAACATGTCACATTATGCAGCGTATGTCACACTATTCAGTACATGTCACGCTATTTAGTACATATCACACTATTCAGCACCTTTCACACGATTCATTACATGTCACATTATGCAGTGCATGTCACGCTATTCGGTGCTTGTTGCACTATTTATTACATGTCACACTATTCGATGCTTGTTGCACTATTTATTACATGTCACACTATTCGGTGCTTGTTGCACTATTTATTACATGTCACACTATTCGGTGCTTGTTGCACTATTTATTACATGTCACACTATTCGGTGCTTGTTGCACTATTTATTACATGTCACACTGTTCGGTGCTTGTTGCACTATTTATTACATGTCACATTATTCAGCATATGCCACACTACTCAGTACATGCCACATTATTAATTGCATGTCACACTGTTCAGTACATCTCACACTATTTAGCAGAATTCACATTGTTCAGTTTATGTCACATTATTAAGCTCCAGTCTCAGTATTCAGTAAATGTCACACTATTCAATACTTGTCACATTATTATGTAGACATCACGCTATTCAGAACATGTCACAAAACTCAGTACATTTCACAGTATGCAGTACATGTCACACTAATCAGTACATGTTGCACTATTCAGAACATTTCACACTTTTCACGACACCTCACATTATTCAGTCCATGTCACACTATTTAGTACATATCAAATTATTCATTACAATTCTCATTACCCAGTAAATGTCACACTATTGATTAGATGTCATAATATTCAGTAAATGTCGCACTTTTCAGTAAATGTCGCACTATTGGATTCATGTCACATTATTCAACACATGTCACACTATTCTGTACATGTCACAATATTCAGTACATATCCACTATTCAGCAAATGTAAACTAATCAGCACCTGTCACACTATGCACAACATGTCACACTATTCTGTACATGTCGCACTATCTAACACATTTCACACTATTCATTACATGTCACATTATGCAGTGTATGTCATATTGTTCAATGCTGGTCATACCATTTAGTACATGTCACACTAATCAGTATAAGCCAGACTATTCAGTACATGTCACGTTATTCAGTACTTGTCACATAATTCATTGCATGCCACATTATTGAGAACATGTCACACTATTCAGTACATGCCACACTATTTAGTTCATGTCGTATTGTTCAGTACACGTTACAGTATTCAGTCCATGTCACACAATGAGTACATGTCACATTATTCATTATATGGAACACTATCAGTACACGCCACACAGCTCAGGACATGTCGCACTATTCAATACATGTCACATTATTCAGTCCATTTTACACTTTCAGTACATGTCATACTATTCCGTGACACTACTGAGTACATTTCACAGTATTCAGTAAATGTCACACTTTCAGGACATGCCGGACTATTCAGTAAATGTCACTGTATACAGTACATGCCCCACTATTCAGTGCATGTCGCACTATTCAATACATGTCATATTGTTCAGTACATGTCACACAATTCAGTAAATGTCACTCTATTGAGTATATTTCACACTATTCAGTACAAGTCACACTTTCAGGACATGCCATGTCATTCAGTAAACGTCACAATATAAAGTAGATGCCCCACTATTCAGTTCATTTCACACTATTCAGCACATGTCACATTATTCAGTCCATGTGAATCTATTCAGTACATGTCACACTATTCAGTACATGTCACATTATTCATTATATGTCGCATTATTCAGTACATGTCGCATTATTCAGTATGTCACACTATTCAGCATATGTCACACTATTGAGTATATTTCACACTATTCGGTACATGTCACACTTTCAGGACATGTCACATTATTCAGTCTATGTGAATCTATTTATTACATGTCACACTATACAGTACACATCACTTTATTCAGTACATGTCACAGTATTCAGAACTGGTCACAGTATTCAGAACTGGTCACACGTTCCAGTTTGTGTCATATTATTCAGTGCACGTAGCACTACTCAGTAGATGTCACACTATTCACAACATGTCACACTATGCAGTATATGTCACATTATTCAGCACATTTGGTACTATTCATTACATTTCACATTATGCATTGCATGTCACATTATTCAGTGCTGTTGCACGATTTAGTACGTGTTGCACTATTCAGTATATGCCACATTATTCAGTACATGTCACACTGTTCAGTGCATTTCACACTATTCTGTACATGCCACACTATTCAGCATATTTGACACTATTCATTATATGTCCCATTATGCAGCACATGTCACATGATTCAGTGCTTGTCGCACAGTTTAGTAAATTTCGCACTGCTCAGTATATGCCACGCTATTCAGTACATGTCGCACTATTTAGTACATTCCTCACGATTCATTACATGTCACATTATGCAGTGCATTTCACACTATTCGGTGCTTGTTGCACTATTTATTACATGTCACACTATTCAGCATATGCCACACTACTCAGTACATGCAACATTATTAATTGCATGTCGCACTGTTCAGTACATGTCACTCTATTTAGCAGAAGTCACATTGTTCAGTTTATGTCAGCACCAGTCACAGTATTGAGTACATGTCGCACTATTAAGTAGACATCACGCTATTCAGGACATGTCACAAATCTCAGTACATTTCACACTATTCAGTACATGTCACACTATTCAGAACATGTCACACTATTCAGTGCATGTCACATTATTCGTTCATGTCACACTCTTTAATATATGTCACACTTTTCAATATATGTGGCACTATTGAGTACATTCCACAGTATTCAGTAAATGCCACACTTTCAGGACATGCCTTACTATTCAGTAAATGTCATTGTATACAGTACATGCTCCACCATTCAGTGCATGTCGCACTAATCAGTACATGTCACACTATTCAGTACATGTTGCATTATTCAGTACATGTCACATTATTCAGTACATATTACACTATTCAGTACATGTCACACTATTTAGTACATGTCAAATAATTCATTACATGTCATATTACCCAGTAATTGTCACACGATAGTTTAGATATCACATTATTCAGTAAATGTCGCACTATAAAACTCATGTCATGTTATTCAGTACATGTCACATTATTCATTTCACGTCATACTAAAATGTACATGTCACAATATTCAGAACATATTGCACTATTCAGCACATGTCAACTATACAGTACATGTCACACTATGCGCTACATATCACATTATTCAGTACTTTTCACACTATTCAGTAAATGCCACACGATTCTGTTCATGTCGCACTGTTCAGAAAATTTCGCACTATTCAGTACATGGCATATTATTCAGTCCATGTCACACTGCACAGTACATGCCTCACTATTCAGTCCATGTCACATTATTCAGTACACGTTACAGTATTCAGTCCATGTCACGCAATCAGTACATGTCACACTATTCATTATATGGAATACTTTCAGTACATGTCACATTATTCAGAACATGTCGCACTACTGAATATATTTCACAATATTCACTAAATGTCACACTTTCAGGACATGCCGTACTATTCAGTAAATGCAACTTTATACAGTACATACCCCACTATTCAGTGCATGTCGCACTATTCAGTACATGTCACATTATTCAATACATGTCACACTATTCAGTACATGTCACACTATTGATTAGATGTCACATTATTCAGTAAATGTCGCACTGTTCAGTACATGTTGCACTATTCAATTCATGTCACATTATTCAGTACATGTCACACTATTCGGTACATGTCACACTATTCTGTACATGTCACAATATTCAGTACATATTGCACTATTCAGCACATGTCAACTATTCAGTACATGTCACACTATGCACCACATATCACATTATTCAGTACATGTCACAATATTCTGTACATGTCACACCATTTAGCACATTTCACACTATTCATTGCATGTCACATTATGCAGTTTATTTCACACTGTTCAGTGCTAGGCATACCGTTTAGTACATGTCACACTAATCAGTATAAGCCAGACTATTCAGTACATGTGACACTATTGAGTACATTTCACAGTATTCAGGAAATGTCACACTTTCGGGACATGCCGGACTCTTCAGTAAATGTAATTGTATACAGAACATGCCCCACTATTCAGTGCATGTCGCACTATTCAACACATGTCACATTACTCAATACATGTCACACTATTCAGTACATGTCACACTATTCAGTACATGCCACACTATTGAGTATATTTCACACTATTCAGTACATGTCACACTATTCAGAACATGTCACACGCATCAGTACGTGTCATATAATTCATGCAAGTTGCACTACTCAGTAGATGTCACACTATTCAATGCCTGTCACATTGTGCAGCATAGGTCACGTTATTCAGTACATGTCCAACTATTCACAACATGTCACACTATGCAGTATAGGTCACATTATTCAGCACATTTGATACTATTCAGTACATTCAGACACTATTCATTAAATGTCACATTATGCATTGCATGTCACATTATTCAGTGCTGTTGCACGATTTATTACGTGTTGCACTATTCAGTATATGCCACATTATTCAGTACATGTCACACTGTTCAGTGCATTCACACTATTCTGTACATGCCACACTATTCAGCATATTTGACACTATTCATTACATGTCCCGTTATGCAGCGCATGTCACATGATTCAGTACATATCATGCTATTCAGCACATTTCACACGATTCATTACATGTCACATTATGCAGTGCATGTCACACTATTCGGTGCTTGTTGCACTATTTTTTACACGTCACACTATTCCGCATATACCACACTACTCAATACATGCCACATTATTAACTGCATGTCACACTATTCAGTACATGTCACTCTATTTAGCAGAAGTCACGTTGTTCAGTTTATGTCACATTATTCAGCACCTGTCACAGTATTCAGAAAATGTCACACTATTCAGTACTTGCCGCACTATTATGTAGACATCACGCTATTCAGAACATGTCACAAAACTCACTACATTTCACAGTATTCAGTACATCTCACAGTAATCAGTACATGTCGCACTATTCAGAACATTTCACACTTTCCACTACATGTCACACTATTCAGTCCATGTCACACTATTTAGTATATGCCACACTTTCAGTACATGTGGCACTACTGAGTACATTTCACAGTATTCAGTAAATGTCACACTTTCGGGACATGCTGTACTACTCAGTAAATGTCATTGTATACAGTACATGCCCCACTAATCAATGCATGTCGCACTACTCAGTACATGTCACATTATTCAGTACATGTCACATTATTCAGTACTTGTCACACTATTCAGTAAATGCCACAAGATTCTGTTCATGTCGCACTGTTCAGAAAATTTCACACTATTCAGTACATGGCATATTATTCAGTCCATGTCACACTGCACAGTACATGCCTCACTATTCAGTACATGTCACATTATTCAGTACACGTTACAGTATTCAGTCCATGTAACGCAGTCAGTACATGTCACACTATTCATTATATGGAACACTTTCAGTACATGTCACATTATTCAGTCCATGTCACACTATTTAGTACATGTCAAATTATCCATTACAAGTCGCATTACCCAGTAAATGTCACACTATTGATTAGATGTCACATTATTCAGTAAATGCCGCACTGTTCAGTACATGTCGCAGAATTCAATTCATGTCACATTATTCAGCACATGTCACACTATACACTACATATCTCGTTATTCAGAACATGTCACACTATTCTGTACATGTCACACTATTTAGCACATTTCACACTATTCATTACATGTCACATTATGCAGTGTATGTCACATTATTCAGTACATGTCGCACTATTCAGTACATGTCACATGATTCATTACCTGTCACATTATTTAGAACGTATCACACTATTCAGTAAATGCCACACGATTCTGTCCATGTCGCACTGTTCAGAAAATTTCACACTATTCAGCACATGGCACCTTATTCAGTCCATGTCACACTATTCAGTAAACGTTACAGTATATAGTCCATGTCACACAATAAGTACATATCACACTATTTATTATATGGAACATTTTCAGTACATGCCACACTATTCAGTACATGTGGCACTATTGAGTACATTTCACAGTATTCAATAAATGTCACACTTTCAGGACATGCCGTACTATTCAGTAAATGTCACTGTATATGGTACATGCACCACTATTCAGTGCATGTCGCACTATTCATTACATGTCACATTATTCAGTACTTGTCACACTATTCAGTACAGATCAAATGATTCATTATATGTCACATTATTTAGAACGTGTCACACTATTCAGTGAATGCCATACGATTCTGTTCATGTTGCACTGTTAAGAAAATTTCACACAAGTCAGTACATGGCACATTATTCAGTCCATGTCACACTATTCAGTACATGTCACACTATTCAGTACACGTTACAGTATTCAATCCATGTCAGGCAATGAGTACATGTCACACTTTTCATTATATGGAACACTTTCAGTACATGCCACACTATTCAGAACATTTCACACCTTTCACTACATGTCAACTATTCAGTCCATGTCACACTATTTAGTATGTGCCACACTTTTCACTACATGTGGCACTACTGAGTACATTTCACAGTATTCAGTAAATGTCACACTTTCGGGACATGCCATACTATTCAATAAATGTCATTGTATACAGTACATGCCCCACTAATCAGTGCATGTCGCACTATTCAGTACATGTCACACTATTCAGTACATGTCACATTATTCAGCACATGTCACATTATTCAGTACATGTCACATTATTCAGGACATGTCACGTTATTCAGTACGTGTCACACTATTCAGTACATGTCACATTATTCTGTACATTTCACACTATTTAGTCCATGTCAAGTTATTTGTTACATGTCGCATTACCCAGTAATTGTCACACTATTGATTAGATGTCACATTATTCAGTAAATGTCGCCCTATTCAAATCATGTCACACTATTCTGTACATGTCATATTATGCAGTGTATTTCACACTGTCAGTGCTGGTCATACCATTTAGTACATGTCACGCTAATCAGTATATGCCAGACTATTCAGTACATATCACATTATTCAGTACTTGTCACACTATTCAGTAAATGCCACAAGATTCTGCTCATGTTGCACTGTTCAGAAAATTTCACATTATTCAGTCCATGTCACACTATACAGTATATGGCACACTATTCAGTACATGTCACATTATTCAGTACACATTACCGTATTCAGTCCATGTAACGCAATCAGTACATGTCACACTATTCATTATATGGAACACTTTCAGTACATGTCACATTATTCAGTACATGTCGCACTATTTAGTACATGTCAAATTATCCATTACAAGTCGCATTACCCAGTAAATGTCACACTATTGATTAGATGACACATTATTCAGTGAATGCCGCACTGTTCAGTACATGTCGCACTATTCAATTCATGTCACATTATTCAGTACATGTCACATTATTCAGTACATGTCACACTCTTCTGTACATGTCACACTATTTAGCACATTTCACATTATTCATTTCATGTCACATTATGCAGTGTATGTCACATTATTCAGAACATGTCGCATTATTTAGAACGTGTCACACTATTCAGTAAATGCCACACGATTCTGTTCATGTCGCACTGTTCAGAAAATTTCACACTATTCAGTACATGGCTCCTTATTCAGTCCATGTCACACAATTCAGCACATGGCAGATTATTCAGTCCATGTCACACTATTCAGTACATGCCGCACTATTCAGTTCATGTCACACTATTCAGTACACATTACAGTATTCAGTCCATGTCACACAATGAGTACATATCACATTATTTATTATATGGAACATTTTCAGTACATGCCACACTATTCAGTACATGTGACACTATTGAGTACATTTCACAGTATTCAATAAATATCACACTTTCAGGACATGCCGTCACTGTAAATGTCACTGTATATGGTATATGCACCACTATTCAGTGCATGTCGCACTATTCAATACATGTCACATTATTCAGTAAATGTCAACATGTCGCATTATTCAATATATTTCGCGTTATTCCCTCCATGTCACACTATTCAGTACATGTCCCATTATTCAATACATTTCGCATTATTCAGTACATGTCACACTATTCAGTACATGTCCCATTATTCAATACATGTCACATTATTCAATACATGTCGCATTATTCAGTACATGTCGCATTATTCAGTACATGTCGCACTATTCGGTATATCTCACACTATTCAGTACATGTCACACTATTGAGTATATTTCACACTATTCAGTACAAGTCACACTTTCAGGACATGCCATGTCATTCAGTAAACGTCACAATATAAAGTAGATGCCCCACTATTCAGTTCATTTCACACTATTCAGCACATGTCACATTATTCAGTCCATGTGACTCTATTTATTACATGTCACGCTATTCAGAACATGTCACATGTTTCAGCGTGTGTCATATTATTCAGTGTAAGTTGCACTACTCAGTAAATGTCACACTATTCAATGCCTGTCACATTGTGCAGCATAGGTCACATTATTCAGTACATGTCACACTTTTCAGTCCATGTCACACTATTTACTACATATCACACTATTCAGCACATTTCACACTATTCATTACATGTCCCATTATACAGTGCATGCCACACTATTCGGTGCTTGTTGCACTATTTATTACATGTCACACTATTCAGCAAATGCCACACTACTCAGGACATGCAACATTATTATTTGCATGTCGCACTCTTGAATACATGTCACATTATGCATTGCATGTCACATTATTCAGTGCTGTTGCACAATTTAGTACATGTTGCACTATTCAGTACATGCCACATTATTCAGTACATGTCACACTGTTCAGTGTATTTCACACTATTCTGTACATGCCACATTGTTCAGCATATTTGACACTATTCATTACATGTCACATTATGCAGTGCATTTCACACTATTCGGTGCTTGTTGCACTATTAATTGCATGTCACACTATTCACTACATGTCACACTATTTAGCAGAAGTCACATTGTTCAGTTTATGTCACATTATTCAGCACATGTCACAGTATTTAGTAAATGTCACACTATTCAGTACTTGTCGCACTATTTTTTAGACATCACGCTATTCAGCAAATGTCACAAAACTTAGTACATTTCACACTATTCACTACATGTCACATTATTCAGTCCACATCACACTATTTAGTACATGTCACACTTTTCAGTACACGTGGCACCATTGAGTACATTTCACAGTAGTCAGTAAATGTCACATTTTCGGGACATGCTGTACTATTCAGTAAATGCCACTTTATACAGTACATGCCCCACTATTCAGTGCATGTCGCACTATTCAGTGAGTGTCGCACTATTCAGTACATGTCGCATTATTCAGTACATGTCACATTATTCGGTACGTGTCGCATTATTCAGTGCATGTCACACTATTTTGTGCATGTCACGCTATTCAACACATTTCACACTATTCATTACAGGTGTCATATTATGCAATGCATCTCATACTATTCAGTGCTTGTTGCACTATTTAGTACATGTCGCACTATTCAGCATATGCCACACTATTCAGTCAATATCACATTATTCAGTATATATCGTATTATTCAGTCCTTGTCATACTATTCAGCACATCTCAGATTATTCAGTGAATGTCACACTATTCAGTACTTGTCACACTATTGATTAGATGACACGTTATTCAGTACGTTTCGCACTATTTAGTATATGTCACAGTTTTCAGTCCATGTCACGCTGTTCAGTATATGTCACGCTATTCAGAACATTTCACACTTTTCACTACGCATCACATTATGCAGTCCATGTCACACTATTTAGTACATGTCACACTTTTCAGTACATCTCGCACTATTCAGTACATGTCACTAGATTCAGTCCATGTCACACCTTCAGTACATGCCATACTATTCAGTATATGTGATACTATTGAGTACATTTCACAGTATTCAGTAAATGTCATACTTTTAGGACATGCCGTCCTATTCAGTAAATGTCACTGCGTATGGTACATGCCTCACTATTCAGTGCATGTCGCACTATTCAGTACATGTCACCTTATTCAGTACATGTCACATTATTCAGTATATGTCGCATTATTCAGTACATGTCGCATTATTCAGTATGTCACACTATTCAGCATATGTCACACTATTGAGTATATTTCACACTATTCAGTACATGTCACACTTTCAGGACATGTCACAACATTCAGTAAACATCACAATATAAAGTAGATGCCCCACTATTCATTACATGTCACACTATTCAGCGCCTGTCACATTATTCAACACATGTCACACTATTCAGAACATGTCAAATCATTCAGCACATGTCATATTTTTCAGTGCAAGTAGTACTACTCAGTAAATGTCACACTATTCAATGCATGTCACACTATTGCAGTATATGTCACATTATTCAGCACATGTCATACTATTCTGTACATGCTGCACTATTCAGCACATTTGACACTATTCATTACATGTCACATTATGCAGTGCATGTCACACGATTCAGTGCTTGTGACACTATTTACTAAATTTCGCACAATCCGAGTATATGTCACGTTATTCACACATGCCACATTATTCAGTACATGTAACACTATTCAGTACATGTCACACTATTTAGTACATATTGCACTATTCAGCACATTTCACACGATTCATTACGTGTCACCTTATGCAGTGCATGTCACACTATTCGGTGCTTGTTGCACTATTTATTACATGTCACACTATTTAGCATATGCCACACTACTCAGTACATGCAACATTATTAATTGCATGTCGCACTATTCAGTACATGTCACACTATTTAGCAGAGGTCACATTGTTCAGTTTATGTCACATTATTCAGTGCTTGTCGCACTATTTTGTAGACATCACGCTATTCAGTGCATGTCACAAAACTCAGTAATTTTTGCACTATTCAGTACATTTTGCACTAATCAGGTACATGTCGCACTAATCAGAACATTATACAGTTTTCACTACATGTCACGTTATTCTGTCCATGTCACACTAGTGCATGTCACACCTTTCAGTACATGTGGCACTACTGAGTACATGTCACATTATTCAGTACATGTCACACTATTCAGTGCATGTCGCATTATTCAGTATATATCACATTTTTCAGTACATGTCATGTTATTCATTACAAGCCGCACTACGCAGTAAATGTCACACTATTCAATGCATGTCACGTTATTGAACTCATTTCACCTTATTCATTACATGGCACATTATGCAGTGCATGTATTATAATTCAGTTGTTGTCGCACTATTTAGCATGTCACATTATTCTGTACATGTCTCACTATTCAATACATGTCACACTATTTAGTGCATGTCATGCTATTCAACACATTTCATACTATTCATTACATATCACATTATGTAGTGCATGTCATACTATTCAGTGCTTGTCGCACTGTTTAGCACATGTCACACTATTCCTCATATACCACACTATTCAATACATATCACATTATTCAGTATATATCGCATTATTCAGTCCATATCACACTATTCAGTACATCTCAGATTATTATTCAGTGAATGTCACACTGTTCAGTACATGTCACACTATTGATTAGATGTCACATTATTCAGTAAATGTCACATTATTCATTACATGTCACACTATTCTGTAGATGTCACAATATTCAGTACATATCGCACTATACAGCACATGACAAATATTTCGTACATGTCACACTATGCACTACATGTCATTTTATTCAGTACATGTCACACTAATCAGTATATTTTTAAACTACTCCATGCATTTCACATTATTCAGTACTTGTCACACTATTCAGTACATGTCACATGATTCTGTTCATATCGCACTGTTCAGAAAATTTCCCTCTATTCATTACATGGCATATTATTCACTCTGTGTCACACTATTCAGTACATGCCGCACTATTCGGTACATGTCACAGTATTCAGTACACGTTACATTGTTCAGTCCATGTCACGCAATGAATACATGTGACACTATTCATTATGTGGAACACTTTCAGTACGTGCCACACTGCTCAGTGCATGTCACACTATTTAGTACATGTCACATCATTCAGTACATATTGCACTATTTAGTATATTTCACAGTATTTAGTTCCTGTCACGCTATTTAGAACATTTCACACATTTCACTACACGTCACATTATTCACTCCATGTCACGCTATTTAGTACATGTCGCACTTTTCAGTACATGTGGCACTATTCAGCACATGTCACACTATTCAGTACATCTTGCACTATTCAGTACATGTCACTTTATTCAGTACATGTCACAGTATTCAGTCCGGGTCACACTTCAGTACATGCCACACTATTCAGTACATTTCACTGTATTCAATAAATGTCACACTTTCAGGACATGCTGTACTATTCAGTAAATGTCACTTTATACAGTACATGCCCCACTATTCAGTACATGTGACACTATTGAGTACATTTCTCAGTTTTCAGTAAATGTCATACTTTCAGGACATGCCGTACTAATCAGTAAATGTCAATGTATATAGTACATGCCCCACTATTCAGTACATGTCACATTGTTCAGTACATGTCAAACTATTCAGTACATGTCGCATTATTCAGTACATGTCGCATTATTCAATATATGTCGCATTATTCCGTACATGTCACACTATTGAGTACCTGTCACACTACTGAGTACCTGTCACACTATTCAGTACATGCCACACTATTGAGTATATTTCAGACTATTCAGTACGTGTCACCTTTTTGATTACATGTCACACTATTCAGTACATGCCACACTATTGAGTATATTTCACACTATTCAGTACATGTCACACTATTCAGTACATGTCACCTTTTTGATTACATGTCACACTTTCAGGACATGCCATGTCATTCAGTAAACATCACAATATAAAGTAGATGCCCCACTATTCAGTTCATGTCACACTATTCAGCACATGTCACATTACTCAGTCCACGTGACTCTATTTATTACATGTCATGTTATTCAGTCCATGTGACTCTATTTATTACATGTCACGTTATTCAGTCCATGTGACTCTATTTATTACATGTCACACTATTCAGTACATGTCACACTAATGAGAACATGACATATGTTCCAATATGTGTCATATTATTCAGTGCAAGTAGCACTACTCAGTAAATGTCACATTATTCAACGCCTGTCACATTGTGCAGCATAGGTCACATTATTCAGTACATGTCATACTGTTCTGTACATGCCACACTATTCAGCACGTTTGATAGTATTCATTACAAGTCACATTATGCATTGCATGTCATATTATTCAGTGCTGTTGCACGATTTAGTACATGATGCACTATTCAGTATATGCCACATTATTCAGTACATGTCACACTGTTCAGTGCATTCACACTATTCTGTACATGCCACATTGTTCAGCATATTTGACGCTATTCATTACATGTCCCATTATGCAGCACATGTCACATGATTCAGTGCTTGTCGCACAGGTTAGTAAATTTCGCACTGCTCAGTACATGTCACACTATTCAGTATATGTCACACTATTTAGTACACATCCCACTGTTCGGCACATTTCACACGATTCATTACATGTCACACTATTCAGTACATATCACATTATTCAGTATATATCACATTATTCAGTCCATGTTCTATCATTCAGCACATCTCAGATTATTCAGTATATGTTGCACTGTTCAGTTCATGTCGCACTATTCAATTCATGTCACATTATTCATTATATGTCACACTATTCTGTACATGTCACAATATTCAATACATATCGCTCTATTCAACACATGTCACATTATGCACTGTATGTTACACTGTTCAGTGCTGGTCATACCATTTAGTACATATCACTAATCAGTATATGCCAAACTATTCAGTACATGTCACATTATTCAGGACTTGTCGGTCTATTCATTACATGTCACAAATTCATTACATATCACATAATTTAGAATGTGCCACACTATTTAGTAAATGCCACATGATTCTGTTCATGTCGCACTGCTCAGAAAATTTCACACTATTCAGTACATGGCACCTTATGCAGTCCATATCGCGCTATTCAGTACATCTTGCACTATTCAGTACATGTCACATTATTCAGTACACGTTTCAATACTCACTCCATGTCACACAATCAGTACATGTCACTTTATTCATTATATGGAACACTTTCAGTACATGCCTCACTATTCAGTACATGTCACACTCTCAGGACATGCCATATTATTCAGTAAATGTCACAGTATACAGTACAGGCCCCACTATTAAGTACATGTCTCATTATTCAGTATATATTGCATCATTCAGTCCACGTCACACTATTCAGCACATGTTACATTATTCAGTAAATGTCACACTGTTCAGTTTCTCTTGCACTATTAACCAGATGTCATATTATTCAGTATATGATGCAATATTCATTAAAAGTCACATTATTCAATTCATGTCATACCATTCAGTAAATGCCACGCTATTCAGTACTTCTCACAATATTCAGTGCATGTCACATGATTCAGTACTTACCACATTATTCAGTATATGTCGCACTATTCTGTACATGTCACACTATTCGGCACATTTCAAACTATTCAATACATGTCACATTATGCAGTGTATGCCACACTGTTCTGTGCTAGTCATACTATTTAGTACATGCCACACGAATCAGGATATGCCAAACTATTCAGGACATGTCCCGTTATTCAGTATTTGTCGCACTGTTCAGTACATACCTCATTATTGAGTATATGTCGCATTATTCAATCCATGTCACACTATTCAGCACAGGTTACATTATTCAGTAAATGTCACACTGTTCAGTATTTCTTGCACTATTAATCAGATGTCATATTTTTCAGTAAATGTCGCACTATATGGTACATGTCGTACTGTTAAGTATATGTCACACTATTCAGTTACATGTCACACTGTTCATCAAATGTCACATTATTCAATTCATGTCTCACAATTCAGGAAAGGTGATGCTGTTCAGCACTTGTTTCATTACTCTGCACATGTGATACCATTCAGTAATTCTCACAATATTTGGTGCATGTCACACAATTCAGTACATGTCATATTATTCATTACAAGTCGCATTACCCAGTAAACGTCACACTATTCAATGCATGTCACATCACCCAGTACATGTCATATTATTCAGTTCATATCTCACTATTCAGGACATGTCACACTATTCAACACATTTCACACTATTCATTACATGTCACATTATGCAGTGCATGTCATACTATTCAGTGCTTGTTGCACTGTTTAGTATATGTCACACTATTCAACATATGCCACACTATTCAGTACATATCACGTTATTCAGTATATATCGCATTATTCAATCCATGTCATACTATTCAGCACATCTCAGATTATTCAGTGAATGTCACACTATTCAATACTTGTCACACTATTGATTAGATGTCACATTATTCAGTAAATCTCGCACTATTCAGTAAATGTTGCAGCACTCAATTCGTGTCACATTATTCAGTACATGTCACATTATTCAGTACATGTCACAGTATTCAGTACCTGTCACAGTATTCAGTACATGTCACACTATTCAGTACATGTCACACTATTCAGTACCTGTCACAGTATTCAGTACAAGTCACATTATGCACTACATATCACATTATTCAGTACATGTCTCACTGTTTTGCACATGTCACGCTGTATAGCTCATTTCACTCTATTCATTAAATGTCACAGAATGCATTGTATGTCACACTGATCAGTGCTGGTCATACCATTTAGTACATGTCACACTAATCAGTATATGCCAAACTATTCAGTACATTTCACATTATTCAGTACTTGTCACATGATTCACTGCATGTCACATGATTCATTACATGTCATATTATTCAGTACATGTTACAGTATTCAGTCCATGTCACGCAATGGGCACATGTCACACTATTCATTATATGGAACCCTTTCAGTACATGCCACACTGCTCAGTACATGTCACACTATTCGGTACATGTCACATTATTCAGTACGTGTTGCACTATTTCGTCCATGTCACACTATTTAGTACATGCCACACTATTCAGTACATGTAACACTATAGAGTACATTTCACAGTATTCAGTAAATGTCACACTTTCAGGACGTGCCGTACTATTCAGTAAATGTCACTGTATACAGTGCATGGCCCACTACTCAGTGCATGTTGCACTATTCAATACATGTCACATTATTCAGTACATATCACACTATTCAGTACATGTCACACTATTTAGTACATGCCACGCTATTGAGTATATTTCACACTATTCGGTACACGTCACACTTTCAGGACATGCCCTGACATTCACTAAACGTCGCAACATAAAGTAGATGCCCCACTATTCAGTTCATGTCACACTATTCAGTGCATGTCACATTATTCAGTCCATGTGACTATTTATTACATGTCACACTATTTAGTACATGTCATGTTATTCAGTACATGTCACACTATTCAGAACATGTCACACGTTTCAGTACGTGTCATATTATTCAGTGCAAGTAGCACTACTCAGTAAATGTCACATTATTCAACGCCTGTCACATAGTGCAGCATAGGTCACATTATTCAGTACATGTCACACTAATCACAACATGTCACACTATGCGTTATGTGTCACATTAGTCAGCACATGTCAGACTGTTCTGTACACGCTGCACTATTCAGCACATTTGATACTATTCATTACATGTCCCATTATGCAGTGCATGTCACATGATTCAGTGCTTGTCGCATAGTTTAGTAAATGTCGCACTATTCAGTATATGCCACGCTATTCAGTACTTGTCACATTATTCAGTACATGTCACATTATGCAGTTCATTTCACACTATTCGGTGCTTGTTGCTCTATTTATTACATGTCACACTATTCAGCATATGCCACACTGCTCAGTACATGCAACATTATTAATTGCATGTCACACTATTCAGTACATGTCACACTATTTAGCAGAAGTCACATTGTTCAATTTATGTCACATTATGCAGCACCTGTCACAGTATTCATTAAGTGTCACACTATTCAGTACTTACCACTCTTTTATGTAGACATCACACTATTCAGTACATGTTAAAAAAACTTAGTACATTTCACACTATTCAGTACATGTCACACTATTCAGAAGATTTCACACTTTTCACTACGTCACATTATTCAGTACATGTCACACTATTCAGAAGATTTCACACTTTTCACTACGTCACATTATTCAGTCCATATCACACTATTTAGTACATGTCACACTTTTCAGTACATGTGGCACTATTGAGTACATTTCACAGTATTCAGTAAATGTCACACTTTCGGGACATGCCGTACTATTCAGTAAATGTCACTGTATACAGTGTATGCTCCACTATTCAGTACATGTCACATTATTCAGTACATGTCACACTATTCAGGACATGTTGCATTATTCAGTACATGTCACATTATTCAGTACATGTTGCACTATTCAGTACATGTCATTTTATTCATTACAAGTCACATTACCCAGCAATGACACACTATGCAATGCATGCCACATTATTCAATACACGTCTCACTATTCAGTACATGTCACACTATCTAGTGCATGTCACACTATTCAACACATTTCACACTATTCATTACATGCCACATTATGCAGTGCATGTCATACTATTCAGTGCTTGTTGCACTATTTAGTACATTTCCAACTATTCAGCATATGCCACTCTATTCAGTACATATCACATTAGTCAGTATATATCGCATTATTCAGTCCATGTCATAATATTCAGCACAGATTATTCAGTGAATGTCACACTATTCAGCACTTGTCACACTATTGATTAGATGTCACATTATTCTGTAAATGTCACACTATTCAGTACATGTCACATTATTCAGTACATGTCGCACTATTTAGTACATGTCACAGTATTCAGTCCATGTCACACTATTCAGTAAATCTCGCACTTTTGAGTACATGTCATGCAATCAGTACATGTCACACTATTCATTATATCTAACACTTTCAGTACATGCCACACTATTCAGTAAATCTCGCACTATTCAGTAGATGTCACACAATCAGTACATATCACACTATTCATTATATGGTACACTTTCAGTACACGCCACACTATCCAGTACATGTCACACTACTCACTACATGTTACATTATTCAGTAGATGTCGCACTATTCAATACATGTCACAGAATTCAGTCCATGTGACACTATTCAGTACATGTCATACTATTCGGTATATGTCACACTTTCAGTACATGCCACACCATTCATTACATGGCACGCTCTGGTGTAAATATCACACTATTTAGAACATGTCACACCTTCAGGACATCCCATATTATTCAGTAAATGCCCCACTATTCATTACATGTCTATTTATTCAGTATATGTAGCATTATTCAGTCCATGTCACACTATTCAGCACATGTTACATTATTCAGTAAATGTCACACTGTTCAGTATTTCTCGCACTATTAATCAGATGTCATATTTTTCAGTAAATGTCGCACTATATGGTACATGTACTATTAAGTACATGTCACACTATTCAGTACATGTCACATTGTGCATCAAATGTCACATTATTCAATGTCGCACAATTCAGGACAGGTGACGCTGTTCAGCACTTGTTTCATTACTCTGCACATGTGATACCATTCAGCACATGTAACACTATTCAGTAAATGCCACACTATTCAGTACTTCTCACAATATTCAGTGCATGTCACACGATTCAGTACATGTCATATTATTTATTACAAGTCGCACTACCCAGTAAATGTCACTACTATTCAATGCATGTCACATTATTCAGTACACATCACAATATTTAGTACATATTGCATTATTCAGTACAGGTCACACTATTCAGGACATGTCACACTATTCTGCACATGGCACAATATTCAGCACATTTCACAATATTCATTACATGTCATCTTATGCAGTGCATATCATACTATTCAGTGCTTGTCACACTATTTAGTACATGTCACACTAGTTAGTGCATGCCACATTGTTCAGTTTAATGCTGCATTATTCAGCACCTGTCACATTATTGAGTAAATACATACTATTCACTACTTCTCACTTTATTTTGTAGATGTCACACTATTCAGGGCTTGTCACACTATTCAATACACGTCAAATCATTCATTACATGTCACATTATTCAATTCATGTCAAATTATTCAGTACATGTTGCACTTTTGAGTAAAAGTTACTCTATTCAGTACATGTCACTGAACCCTCCCCCCAGCTATTTAGTTCAAAGTGCTAGCTCCAACCCTAGTTATGCAATTTGCCAGGGCACTGGTCTCAGCATGATTCAAGTGGAGTTCATCCAAATGGAATAGTTCCCTCCTTACCCAATATGGTGCCAATGTCTCATGAATTCGAACCCACTTCTCCCACACCAATCTTTGAGCTAATCTTTTTGACCCTGTGCCACACTATTCAGTAGATGCCACCCTATTCAGTACATGTCATACTATGTAGTACATGTCTTTTGTTGTGTACATGCCACACTGTATGCCACACTTTTCAGTACATGCTACAATATTCAGTACATGTCACTTTATTCAGTACATGTCACAATAGACAGTACATGCCCAACTCTTCAGCACATGTCACACTATTCAGAACATGTTGCCCTAGTCAGTAAATGCCACATTATCCTGTACATGTCGCACTTTTCAGAAAATGCCACATCTTGCAGTATGCAGGGCATCTCACACTATTCAGTAACTGTCATACTATTCCATACATGCCATATTATTGATTACACGTCACAATATTCAGCAGATGTCACATAACTCAATATATGTCAGTACACATCGCAATATCCGGTGAAAGCCACACTATTCAGTACATATCACATTATTGAGTATATGTCGCAGTATTCAATACATGTCACACTATTCAGTACATATCACATTATTGAGTATATGTCACAGTATTCAATACATGTCACACTATTCAGTACGTGTCACACTATTCCAGACATGTCACACTATTCAGTACTTGTACCACTATTCAGTACGCTTAACATTATTCAGCAGATATCACACTATTCAGTACCTGCCACATTATTCAAAACATGTTACACTATTCAGTACATGTCACATTATTCATTACATGTCACACAATTCATTCCTTGTCGCACTATTCATTACATATCACAAAATTCAGTACATGTGACATTATTCAGTACATGTCACACTATTCAGTACTTGTTGCACTATTCAGTACAGGTAACAGTATTCAATACATGTCACACTATTCAGCAAATGTTACACTATTCAGTACATGTCACATTATTCATTACGTGTCACACAATTCAATACATGTGACTTTTCAGTACATGTCATACTATTCAGCACATGGCATTATTCAGTACATGTCACATTAATCACACTATTCAAGACATGTCACTCTATTCAGTACATGTCACACATTTCAGTACATGCCAAAATATTCAGTACATGTTCCATTATTCAGTAAATGTCGCACTATGCAGTACATGCCCCACTATTCAGTACATGTCAATCTATTGAGAACATGTCACCCTAGTCAGTAAATACCACACTATTCAATACATGCCAAACATTTCTGAAAATGTCACATTATTCAGCACATTCCGCAGTATTCAGGGCATGTCACACTATTCAGTACATGCCACACTATTGATTACACATCACACTAGTCAGTAGATCTCACACTATTCTGTACTTGTTGCAATATTCATTTCAGGTTACACTATTCAGTTCATGTCAAATTATTCTGTGCATGTCACACTATTTAATAGATGTCACACTATTCAGTGCATATCACATTATTCACTATATGTCACACTATTGATTACACATCACACTACTCAGTAGATGTCACGCTATTCTGTACTTGTCACACTATTGAGTAAAAGCCACACTATTCAGCACATGTCACATTATTCAGTGCATGGTGCACTAATCAATACATGTCACACTATTGAGTAAAAGCCACACTATTCAGCACATGTCACATTATTCAGTGCATGGTGCACTAATCAATACATGTCACACTATTGAGTAAAAGTCACACTACTCAGTACATGTCACGTTATTCAGCACATGTCACACTATTTTGTATATGCCGACTAATTCAGTAAATATTACACTATTGAGTACATGCCACAGTATTCTGTACAAGGCACACTGTTTCTCAAATACCATACAATTCAGCACATGCCCCAATATTGATTCCTTGTCGCACTATTCATTACATGTCACAGTATTCAGTACATGTCACATTATTCAGCAAATGTTGCACTTTATAGTAAATGTCACACTATTCAGTATATGCCGCACTATTCAGTACATGTCACAATGTTTAGTACATGTCACACTATTCAGTATATGTACCACTATTCAGTACATGTTGCATTTTGCGGTGCTTGTGACACTGTTCAGTATATGCCACCATTTTCAGTGCAGGCCACAATCCTCAGTACATGTCACACTATTCAGCACACGTGACATGTTTCAGTTCATGCCACATTATTCAGTAAATGTCTTACTATTCAGTACATGCCCCTTTCTTCAGGACAGGTCACACTATTCCATACATGTCACATTATTCTGTACATGTTGCATTATTCAGTATGTCCTGCATGATTCAGTGACTGTCGCAGCCTTCATGATGTGTCACACTATTCAGTCTATGTCAAACCATTGAATGCATGTAGCATTATTCACTCGATGCCACATTATTCAATACATGTCACACTATTCAGTACATTTCACTCAATTTAGTACATGTCACACTATTCACAAAAAGATTGGTGAAGACAAATGTAGGTCGTTTACAGTCTGAAACGGGGGGAATGTATAATGGGGAACAAAGAAATGACTGACCAACTAAATACATACTTTGGTTTCATCTTCACAAAGGAGGACACAAATAACATACCAGAAATGTTGGGGAACACAGGGTTCATTGAGAGGGAGGAACTGAAAGAAATCAGTATTAGTAGGGACATGATGTTGGAGGAATTGATGGGATTGAAGGCTGATAAATCACCATCCCACAGTACTTAAGGAAGAGATAATCTACATGCCAGAGTACGTAAGGAAGTGGCCCTAGAAATAGTGGATGCATTGGTGGTCATCTTCTGAGATTCTATGGACTCTGGAACAGTTCCTACAGATTGGAGGGTAGCTAATGTATTCCCAGTATTTAAAAAGGGAGGTAGAAAGAAAACAGGGAATTATAGACCAGTCAGCCTGACGTTGGTAGTGGGGAAAATTCTAGAGTCCATTATAAAAGATTTAATAGCTGAGCACTTGGAAAACAGTGACAGAATCGGAAAGAGTGAGCATGGATTACGATAGGGAAATCATGCTTGACAAATCTACTGGAATTTTTTGAGGAAGTAACTAGTAGAGTTGATGAGGGGGAGCCAGTGTATGTGGTTTATTTGGACTTTCAGAAGGCTTTAGATAAGAGATTAGCGTGTAAAATTAAAGCGCATGGGATTGGGGGTAATGTATTGAGATGGATAGAAAACTGGTTGGCAGACAGGAAACAAAGAGTAGGAATAAACGGGTCTTTTTCCAAATGGCAGGCAGTGACTAGTGGGGTACCGCAGGGATCGGTTCTGGGACCCCAGCTATTCACAATATATATTAGTGATTTAGATGAGGGAACTAAATGTAATATCTCCAAATTTGCAGATGACACAAAGCTGGGTGGGAGGGTGAGCTGTGAGGAGGATGCAGAGATGCTTCAGTGTGATTTGGACAAGCTGAGTGAGTGGGCTTATGCATGGCAGATGCAGTATAATGTGGATAAATGTGAGGTTATTCACACTGGTAGCAAAAACAGGAAGGCAGATTATTATCTGAATGGCTATAAATTGAGAGAGGGGAATGTGCAACAAGACCTGGGTGTCCTCGTACACCAGTCGCTGAAGCTAAGCATGCAGGTGCAGCAGGCAGTAAAGAAGGCACATGGTATGTTGTCCTTCATAGCCAGAGGATTCGAGTACAGGAACAGGGATGTCTTGCTGCAATCGTACAGGGCCTTGGTGAGACCACACCTGGAATATTGTGTGCAGTTTTGGCCTCCTTATCTGAGGAAGGATGTACTTGCTATAGAGGGAGTGCAGTGAAGGTTTACCAGACTGATTCCTGGGATGGTGGGACTGACATATGAGGAGAGATTGAGTTGATTATGATTTTATTCGCTGGAGTTCAGAAGAATGAGGGGGGAATCTCATAGAAACCTATAAAATTCTAACAGGACTAGATAGCCTAGATGCAGGAAGGATGTTCCCGATGGTGGGGGAGTCCAGAACCAGGGGTCACAGTCTGAGGATATGGGGTAGACCATTTAGGACTGAGATGAGGAGAAATTTCTTCACCCAGAGAGTGATGAGCCTGTGGAATTCACTACCACAGAAAGTAGTTGAGACCAAAACATTGTATGTTTTCAAGAAGGAGTTAGATAAGGCTCTTGGGGCGAAAGGGATCAAAGGGTATGGGGAGAAAGTGGGAGCAGGCTATTAAGTTGGATGATCAGCCATGATCATAATGAATGGTGGAGCAGGCTCGAAGGGCCGAATGGCCTACTCCTGCTCCTAGTTTCTATGTATCCATGTTTGTTACACTATGTAGTACATGTCACACTATTCAGTACATGTCACACCATTGAGTACATTTCACATTATTCAGTATATGTCACACTTTCAGGATATTTAGTACATGTCACATTATTCAGTATATGTCACATTATTCTGTACATGTCACACAATTCAGTACATATCATGTTATTCAGTACATGTAGCACAACTCAGTGCATGTCACATTATTCAATGCATGTCACATGATTCAGTACATGTCAAAATATTCAGTACACATCGCACTATTCAGTACATGTCACACTATGCAGTAGATGTCACACTTTTCAGTACATGCCAAAATATTCAGCACATTTCACACTATTCATTACATGTCATTACACAGTACATGTGACAGTAATCAGCACATGTCACACAATTCAGTACATGTCACAATATGCAGTACATGTGACAGAAGTCAGTACATGTCACACTATTCAGTACATGTCACACTACTCAGCACATGTCAAACATTCAGTGAATGTCAAACATTCAGTACATATCACACTATTTGGTACATGCCACATTATTCAGTACAGGTCACACTATTCAGCACATGTCACATTATTTAGTACATGTCACACTATTCAGTGCATGTCACAGTATTCAGCCCATGTCGCCCTAATCAGTTAATGTCACGTTATTCAATATATACACTATTCAGTCCACGTCATACTATTCAGCATATGTCAGGTTATTCAGTAAATCGCACACTAGGCAGTACTTGTCGTACTATTAATTAGATGTCAAATTATTCAGTAAGTGTCGCACTATTCATGTCACACTATTCAGGACAGGCCACAGTTTTCAGCACTTATTGCACTATTCAGTATACATCACACTGCTCAGTACATGTAACACTATTCAGTACATGTCATATTATTCAGTACATGTCACACTATTCAATTCATGTCAAATTATTGAGTACATGTCACATTATTCAGTACATGCGACACTTATGTGACTTGTGCTGAATAGCGTGTCATGTACTGACAGCTGTCACATGTACTGAATAGTTTGCATGTACTGAATAGTTCGCATGTACTGCATAGTGTGGCATGTACTGAATAATGTGACATGTACTAAACACTGTCACATTTATTGTTACATTTACTGAATGGTGTGACATGTACTGAATAGTGGGTGAAGTAAAGAATAGTGTGGTAGATACTGAATAGTGGGAAATACACTGAATAGTGTGGCATGTATTGAATAGTTTGGCAAATACAGAATAGTGTCACATATACTGAATAGTGTGAAATGTACGGAATATTATGACGTGCACTGAATTGTGTGGCATGTACTGAATAGTGTGATATGTACTGAATAGTGTGACATGTACTGAATAGTGTCACATCTAGTGAATAGTGTGACCTACACTGAATAATGTGACATGTACTGAATAGTCCACCATATACTGAATAGTGTGACATGTACTGCATCGTGTGATATGTAGTGAATAGTGTGAACTGCATTCAAAATTGTGGGACATGTACTGAATAGTATGACATGTACTGAATTGTGTGGCATGTACTGAGTAGTGTGACATGTATTGAATAGTGTGACATGTTTTGAACATTGTGAAATGTTCTGAACACTGTGACATGTACTAAATAGTATGACATGTACTGAAGAGTGTGACATGTACTGAATAGTGTGACATGTACTGAAGAGTGTGACATGTACTGAATAGTGTGATATGAACTGAATGTTTGACATATAATGAGTAGTGTGACATGTACAAATAGTGTGAAATGTGCAGATTACTGTCACACGTACTGCATATTGTGACATGTACTGAGTATTGTGACATATACTGAATAGTGTGGTATGTGCTGAATAGTGTGACATGTACTGAATAGTGTGAAATGTACTGAAGAGTGTGATATGTGGTGAATAGTGTGACATGTACTGAATAATGTGACATGTACTGAATAGTGTGACATGTACTGAATAGTGTGACATGTACTGAATAATGTGACATGTACTGAATAATGTGACATGTACTGAATAGTGAGGACATTTACTGAATAGTGCAACATGTACTTGATAGTGTGACATGTACTGAATAGTGTGATGAGTACTGATTAGTGCCACATTTTCTGAAGAGTCTGTCATATACTGAAAAGTGTGACATGTACTGAATAGCGTGACATGTACTGAATAGTGTAACATGTCCTGAATAGTGCGACATGCACTGAATAGTGTGGCATGTGCAGAAGGGTGTGTCATGCACTGAATAGTGCACAATATACTGTATATTGCGACATGTACTGCGTAGTGCCATATGCCTTGAATAATGAGACATGTATGAGTAGTGTGACATGTACTAAATAGTGTGGCCTGTCCTGAAAATTGTGACTTATGCCGAACAGTGTGACACGTACTGAAGAGTGGGACATATTTTGATTGACGTGGAATGGACTGAATTGTGGGGCTAGCACTGAATAGTGCAATGTGTGCTGCATATTGTGGCATGTAGTGAATGGTTTGACATGTACTGAATAGTGTGAAATGTACCAAATAATGTGATATGTAGTGAATAGCGTGACACACATTAAATAGTGTGGCATGTACAGAAACGTGCGAAATGTACTGAACACTGTCACATCAGCTGAACAGTGTGACATGTACTGAGTATTGTGACATATACTGAATAGTGTGACATGTACTGAATAGTGTGACATGTACTGAATAGTGTGAGATGTACTGAATAGCGTGATATGTAATGAATAACGGGACACACACTCAAAAGTCACACTGGGACATGTACTGAATAGTGCGACACGTACTGAACAGTGTGACATGTACTGAATAATATGACAAGTACGGACTAGTGTGGCATGTACTGAATGGTTTGACACGTACTGAATAGTGTGAAATATACTGAATAGTGTGATATGTAATGAATAGCGTGACACACACTCAAAAGTGTGGGACATGTACTGAATAGCGTGGAAATTTGCTGAATAGTGCAACATGTACTGAATAATGTGACATGTACTGAATAGTGTGACACGTACTGAATAGTGTGGAAATTTACTGAATAGTGCAACATGTACTGAACAATGTGACATGTACTGAATAGTGTGACATGTACTGAATAGTGTGACATGTACTGAATAGTGTGACATCTACTGCATACTGTCATATATAATGAATAGTGTGCGTGGCTCTGAACAGTGAGACATGTACTGAAAATTGTGACATATACTGAATAGTGTGGCATGTACTGAATAGTGTGACATGTACTGAATAGTGTGACATGTACTGAATAATGTGACATGTACTGAATAGTGTGGCATGTACTGAATAGTGTGACATGTACTGAATAGTGTGACATGTACTGAATAGAGTGACATGTACTGAATAGAGTGACATGTACTGAATAATGTGGCATGTACTGATGGGTGGGGCATGTACAGAACAGTGTGGCATGTTCTGATTAATGTGGCAAGTACTGAACAGTGTGACATGTACCGAATAGTGTGACATGTACCGAATAGTGTGACATGTACTGAATAGTGTGACATGTACTGAATAGTGTGACATGTACTGAATAGTGTGGCATGTACTGATGAGTGGAGCATGTGCTTAAGAGTGTAGCATGTACTGAATATTGTGACACTCTGAATAGTGTGATACGTACTGAGTAGTGTGAAATGCACCGAATAATGTGGCATGTACAGGGTAGTGTAGCATGCTCTAAGAAGTGAGGGGCATGTACTGAAAATTGTGAAACGCACTGAACATTGTGATGTGTACTGAATAGAGTGACATGTACTGAATAGTGTGACATGTTCTGAATAGAGTGACATGTACTGAATAGAGTGACATGTACTGAATAATGTGGCATGTACTGATGGGTGGGGCATGTACAGAACAGTGTGGCATGTTCTGATTAATGTGGCAAGTACTGAACAGTGTGACATGTACCGAATAGTGTGACATGTACTGAATAGTGTGACATGTACTGAATAGTGTGACATTTACTGAATAGAGTGACATGTACTGAATAATGTGGCATGTACTGATGGGTGGGGCATGTACAGAACAGTGTGGCATGTTCTGATTAATGTGGCAAGTACTGAACAGTGTGACATGTACCGAATAGTGTGACATGTACTGAATAGTGTGACATGTACTGAATAGTGTGACATGTACCGAATAGTGTGACATGTACTGAATAGTGTGACATGTACTGAATAGAGTGACATGTACTGAATAGAGTGACATGTACTGAATAATGTGGCATGTACTGATGGGTGGGGCATGTACAGAACAGTGTGGCATGTTCTGATTAATGTGGCAAGTACTGAACAGTGTGACATGTACCGAATAGTGTGACATGTACTGAATAGTGTGACATGTACCGAATAGTGTGACATGTACCGAATAGTGTGACATGTACCGAATAGTGTGACATGTACTGAATAGTGTGACATGTACTGAATAGAGTGACATGTACTGAATAATGTGGCATGTACTGATGGGTGGGGCATGTACAGAACAGTGTGGCATGTTCTGATTAATGTGGCAAGTACTGAACAGTGTGACATGTACCGAATAGTGTGACATGTATTGAATAGTGTGACATGTACCGAATAGTGTGACATGTACTGAATAGTGTGACATGTACTGAATAGTGTGACATGTACTGAATAGAGTGACATGTACTGAATAATGTGGCATGTACTGATGGGTGGGGCATGTACAGAACAGTGTGGCATGTTCTGATTAATGTGGCAAGTACTGAACAGTGTGACATGTACCGAATAGTGTGACATGTACTGAATAGTGTGACATGTACCGAATAGTGTGACATGTACCGAATAGTGTGACATGTACCGAATAGTGTGACATGTACTGAATAGTGTGACATGTACTGAATAGTGTGACATGAACTGAATGTTTGACCTGTACTGAGTAGTGTGATGTGTACTGAAAAGCGTGACATGTATTGGTTACTGTCACATGTACTGCATGTTGTGACATGTACTGAATAGTGTGGCATGTACTGAATAGTGTGACATGTACTGAATAGTGTGACATGTACTGAATAGTATGGACATTAGCGGAATAGTGCAACATGTACTGAATAACGTGGCGTGTATTGAATAGTGTGGTGTATACTGAATGGTGCCACATTTTCTGTTGAACCTGACATATACTGAATAGTATGAGATGTACTGAATAGTGTGGTATGTACTGAATTGTGTGACTTGTGCTGAATAGTGTAACATGCACTGAATACTGTCATATATAATGAAGATTGTGTGCTGCTCTGAACTGTGAGGCATGTACTGAATAGTGTGCAATGTACTGAATGATGTGGCGTATACTGAATAGTGCTACATTTTCTGAAAAGTCTGACATATACTGAATAGTGTGACTTGTACTGAATAGTGCAAGCCCTGAATAATGAGGCATGTACTGATGGGTGTGACATGCACTGATTGGTGTACCATATGCTGAATATTGTGACATGTACTCTATAGTGCAATATGCACTGAATAATGTGACATGTATGAGTAGTGCGACATGTACTGAGTAGTGTGGCATATACTGAAATTGTGAATTATTCTGAACTGTGTGACATGTACTGAATATTGTGGCATGTACTGAATGATGCAACATGCAATGAGTAGTGCCACATTTACTGAATAATGTGAAATGTGTTGAATTGTGTGACATGTACTGAACAGTGTGGCATGAACTGAATTGGGTGATGTCTACTGAATAGTGTGACATGTATGAGTAGAGTGACATGTACCGAATAGTGTGACATGTAGTGAATAGTGTCATATTTACTGAATAGTGTAACATCTACTGAATAGTGCAACATGTACTGAAAAGTGTGGTGTGTACTGAATAACGTGACATGTACTGAATAGTTTAACATGTGCTGAATAGTGTCACATATAATGAATATTGTGTGCTGCTCTGAAAAGTGAGGTATGTACTGAAAATTGTAACATGCACTGAATAGTACGACTTGTACTGAATGGTTTGGCATGTGCTAAATATTGTGACATGTACTGTATAGTGCGATATGTACTGAACAATGTGACATGTATGAGCAGTGTGACATGTGCTGAATAGTGTGGCATGTACTGAAAATTGTGACTTATACTGAACAGTGTGACGTATACTGAATAGTGTGACATGTATTGAAGAGTCGGGCATGCACTGATTGGTGTGGGATGTACCAAATTCTGGGGCATGTACTGAATATTGTGGCATGTACTGCATAGTGTGGCATTTACTGAGTGGTGTGTCATGTATTGAATAGTGTGAAATGTACTGAATAGTGTGATATGTAGCAGATAGTGTGACATGCGCTCAAAAGTGTGGGGATGTACTGAGTAGTGTGACATATACTGAATAGTGTGGGACACATACTGAATAGTGTGAAAAGTACTGAATAGTGTCATGTCTACTGAATAGTGTGACATGTAGTGAATTGTGTGACACACACTGAATAGTGTGACATGTGCTGAATAGTGTGACATGTACTGAATAGTGTGACATGTGCTGAATAGTGTGACATGTACTGAATAGTGTGACATGTGCTGAATAGTGTGACATGTGCTGAGTAGTGTGACATGTGCTGAATAGTGTGACATGTACTGAGTAGTGTGACATGTGCTGAATAGTGTGACATGTGCTGAGTAGTGTGACATGTGCTGAATAGTGTCACATGTACTGAATAGTGTGACATGTGCTGAATAGTGTGACATGTGCTGAATAGTGTGATATGTGCTGAATAGTGTGATATGTGCTGAGTAGTGTGACATGTGCTGAATAGTGTGATATGTGCTGAGTAGTGTGACATGTGCTGAATAGTGTGATATGTGCTGAGTAGTGTGACATGTGCTGAATAGTGTGATATGTGCTGAATAGTGTGATATGTGCTGAGTAGTGTGACATGTGCTGAATAGTGTGATATGTGCTGAGTAGTGTGACATGTGCTGAGTAGTGTGACATGTGCTGAATAGTGTGACATGTGCTGAATAGTGTGATATGTGCTGAGTAGTGTGACATGTGCTGAATAGTGTGATATGTGCTGAATAGTGTGATATGTGCTGAGTAGTGTGACATGTGCTGAGTAGTGTGACATGTGCTGAATAGTGTGACATGTGCTGAATAGTGTGACATGTGCTGAATAGTGTGATATGTGCTGAATAGTGTGATATGTGCTGAGTAATGTGACATGTGCTGAATAGTGTGATATGTGCTGAGTAGTGTGACATGTGCTGAATAGTGTAATATGTGCTGAGTAGTGTGACATGTGCTGAATAGTGTGACATGTGCTGAATAGTGTGATATGTGCTGAATAGTGTGATATATGCTGAATAGTGTGATATGTGCTGAATAGTGTGATATGTGCTGAGTAGTGTGACATGTACTGAGTAGTGTGACATGTGCTGAATAGTGTGACATGTGCTGAATAGTGTGATATGTGCTGAATAGTGTGACATGTGCTGAGTAGTGTGATATGTGCTGAATAGTGTGATATGTGCTGAATAGTGTGATATGTGCTGAATAGTGTGATATGTGCTGAATAATGCGAAATGTTCTAATTAGTGTGACATTTACTGAATACTGCGACGCATCCTGAATAGTGCGAAATGTACTAATTGCGAGACATGTACTGAATAGTGTGACATGTGCTGAATAATGCGAAATGTTCTAATTAGTGTGACATTTACTGAATACTGCGACGCATCCTGAATAGTGCGAAATGTACTAATTGCGAGACATGTACTGAATAGTGTGACATGTGCTGAATAATGCGAAATGTTCTAATTAGTGTGACATGTACTGAATACTGCGACATGTGCTGAATAGTGTGATCTGTGCTGACTAGTATGAAACATACTAAATAGTGTGCACATATTTGCTCCTCAATTTCCCACTGACTATCTGGGGGTCTATAATAAACACTAAAAATGTGGCTGCCCCTTTTTTATTCCTAAGCTCTACCCACAAAGCTTCATTTGATGCCCCCTCCAAGATATCATCTCTCCTTACTGCAGTAACTGACTCCTTAACTAATCATGCAATGCCTCCTTCTCTTTTACCCCCTCCCCTGTCTTGCATGAAGATTCTATATCCTGGAATGTTGAGCTGCCAATCCTGCCCCTCCCTCAACCACGCCTCTGTGATGGCTACTATATCACAATCCCACGTGTCAATCCCCACCCTCAACTCACCCGTTTTACCTGTAATACTCCTGGCATTAAAGTAGAGGCTATCCAGCCTTGCCTTGCTCCCTTGAAACTTAATGCAGCTGGGCTCCCTGTAACTTGATTGTTTTACTGTATTATGATGTGTCCCTATTCTGCTAACATTCTGTGTCCCATCCCCCTGCTGAATTAGTTTAAACTCCTCCCAACAACACTAGCAAACCCGCCCGCACGGATTTTAGTCTCACTGTGATTCAGATGTAGACTGTCCCGCTTGTGTGTGAAAACAATAACAATAGGGTAATTATATTAGGTGATTTCAACTTTCCCAACATTAATTGGGATAGACATAGTGTTAAGGGCTTGGAAGGAGTGGATTTCTTGAAATGCGTACAGGAGAACATTTTAGGTCAATATGTTGAGGGTCCAACAAGGGACAGCGCAGTGCTGGACCTAATTCTGGGGAATGAAGCCGGACAGGTGGCTGAGGTGGTGGTGGGGGAGCATTTTAGTGATATCGAACACAACATGACACAGTTTAAGTTTGTTGTGGACAAAGAAATCGACAAGTTGCAAAAAAATATTCTGGATTGGGGGAGAGCAGCTTTTAGTAAAATAAGGCAGGATCTGGCCAAGATAGACTGGGAACAGCTTCTTGTGGGGAAATCTACAGAAGAGCGTTCAAAAAGGAAATGGGGAGGGTACAGGCTCAACATGTTCCCTCTAGGGTGATAGAAGGAGTAACAAGCCCAGAGAACCATGGATGACCAGAGATATTCAGGTTACGATGAGAAGGAAAAGAGAGGCTTTTAGCAGGTACAAGAGGGAGCAAATCAGCAGAGGCATTAGTGGAGTACAGACAGTGCAAGGTGGAGCTTAAGAAAGCAATTAGGAGAGCAAAGAGGGGATATGAGAAAGCTCTGGCTGGTAAAAGCAGGGAAAATCCCAAGATATTCTATAAGTATATCAATGGGAAGAGGATAACCAGGGAAAGAGTAGGGCCCATTAGGGACCAAGGGGACAATCTATGGGTGGAGCCAGAGGACATCGGTAGATTGTTGAACGAATACTTCACATCCATCTTCACCCAAGAGAATGAGGATGAAGTTATTGAACTCGGGGAGAGAGACTGTGAGGTTCTTGAGCAAATTGATATAGGGAGTGAGAAGGTATTGGAGGTGTTGGCAGGCTTAAAAGTGGACAAATCTCTAGTTTCGGATGATTTATGTCCCAGACTGTTGAGGGAGGCAAGGGAGGAGATCACAGGGGTTCTGACCCAAATTTTTAATTCCTCTCTGGTCACGGGGGAGGTGCCAGAAGACTGGAGAACAGCTAATGTGGTTCCGCTGTTTAAGAAGGGTTGTAGAGATAAGCCAGGGAACTACTGGCCAGTGAGTCTCACGTCAGTGGTAGGGAAACTATTGGAGAAAATTCTGAAGGAGAGAATCTATCTCCACTTGGAGAGGCAAAGTTTGATCAGTGATAGTCAGCATGGCTTTGTCAGAGGGAGGTCATGCCTAACAAATTTAATTGAATTTTTTGAGGAGGTGACCAGGTGTGTAGATGAGGGTAATGCAGTTGTTGTAGTTTATATGGATTTCAGCAAAGCCTTTGACAAGATCCCGCATGGGAGACTTATAAAGAAGGCAAATGCACATGGGATACAGGGTAATTTGATAAGGTGGATTCAAAATTGGCTTAGTTGTAGGAGACAGATGGTGATGACAGAAGGCTGCGTCAGTGACTGGAAGCCAGTGTCCAGTGGCGTACCACAGGGATCTGTGCTGGGTCCCCTATTATTTGTCATTTATATAAACGACATAGATGACTATGTGGGGGGTAGGATTAGTAAGTTTGCGGATGACACAAAGATCGGCCGGGTGGTTAACAGTGAGGTTGAGTGTCTTGGGCTACAGGAAGATGTAGACGGGATGGTCAAATGGGCAGATAAGTGGCAGATGGAATTTAACCCTGAAAAGTGAGAGGTGATACACTCTGGAAGGAGTAATTTGACAAGGAAGTATTCAATGAACGGCATGACACTAGGAAGTTCTGAGGAACAAAGGGACCTTGGTGTGTGTGTCCATAGATCTCTGAAGGCGGAGGGGCATGTTAGTGGGGTGGTGAAAAAGGCATATGGGACACTTGCCTTTATCAATCGAGGCATAGATTACAAAAGTAGGCAGGTCATGTTGGAGTTGTATAGAATCTTGGTGAGGCCACAGCTGGAGTAGTGTGTGCAGTTCTGGTCGCCACATTATAGGAAGGATGTGATTGCACTGGAGGGGGTGCAGAGGAGATTCACCAGGATGTTGCCTGGGATGAAACATTTAAGTTATGAAGAGAGGTTGGATAGACTTGGGTTGTTTTCGTTGGAGCAGAGAAGACTGAGGGGCAACCTGATGGAGGTGTACAAGATTATGAGGGGCATGGACAGGAAGGATAGGGAGCAGCTGTTTCCCTTGGTTGAAGGGTAGGTCACAAGGGGACATAAGTACAAGGTGAGGGGCAGGAGGTTTAGGGGGGATGTGAGGAAAAACTTTTTTACCCAGAGGGTGGTGAGGGTCTGGAATGCGCTGCCTGGGAGGGTGGTGGAGGCGGGTTGCCTCGCATCCTTTAAAAAGTACCTGGATGAGCACTTGGCACGTCATAACATTCAAGGCTGTGGGCCAAGTGCTGGTAAATGGGATCAGATAGGTAGGTCAGGAGTTTCTCACGTGTTGGTGCAGACTTGATGGGCCGAAGGGCCTCTTCTACACTGTGTGATTCTGTAATTCTGTGATTCTATGTCACACTTTTAAGTACATTTCGCACTATTCAGCACTTGCCCCACTATTCAGTAAATGCCACATTATTCAGTACATGTCACACTATTCAGTACACAGCCCTCTATTGAACATGTCCCAGTATTCAGCGTGTGTCATACTGTTCAGTACATGTCACACTATTCAGTATATGGCATACTATTCAGTAAATGCCACATTTTTCAGTACATGTCACAGTATTCAGTACATGGCCCTCTATTCAGTACATGTCACACTATTCAGTATATGGCAGACTATTCAGAACATGTCACACTATTCAGTACATGTCACATTATTCAGTGCTTTTCACACTATTCAGTGCATGTCACACTATTCACTACATGCCACACTATTGAGTACATGTCACACTATTCAGTACATGTCACATTATTCAATACATGCCCCATCATTCAGTACATGTCACGCTATTCAGTATATGTCCCCCCATTCAGTACAAGTTGCACTATTCAGTACATGTCACAATACTCAGTACATGTCACACTTGTCAATACATGTCACACTATTTAGTACAAGTCACACTATTCAGTACATGCACCACTATTCAGTGTTTTTCACACTATTCAGTGCATATCACGCTATTCAGTACATGTCACACTATTCAGTACATGTCACATTATTCAGTACATGTCACACTATTCAGTACATGTCACATTATTCAGTACATGTCACACTATTTAGCCTATGTCAGACTATTCAGTTCATGTCACACTATTCAGTCCATGCCACGCTGTTCCTTAAATGTCGCATTATTCTGCTCACATCATATATAAGGCCTCCAGTTTTGGTTCTCTGGAGTTGTGGAGTTTAAGGAAATTACCTTTTTGCTGAGAAGTTGTTAAAATGTCAGGAAAAGCGACCCATACTATAGCAGCACATAGTCTTTGTAGAAACGATAAACATGAAAGTTGTGAAATTCCTCTTCGGCCCACACGACCAGCCGGCTTTCACAACAGTTGGTGTTAAGCCAAGTCTAATTTGACCCTTCAAATCTCACGATTCCGCGTTTCAGCCCTTTCTTCTGCTAAGTGGATTTAGTGCATAAATTTCTGGAGTGGAACTTGAACCCATAACCCTTTGACAGCACTGCAGGAACAAGCACCACTGAGCCATAACCAGTCCGCAGGTCACAGCGCTGGAACCAATGGTTTGCTGTTGCCCGTCTGCAAATCAGCTGCCACATATCTTACATTACAGCAGTGACTACACTTCCAAAAGTACCTCCTTGTCTACTAGATGTGAGAGGCCTGGTATCTTTGACTAGGAGGTCAGCCCCTTCTTGTAGAGAATTTCAATGCCTGATAATACTGCACACTCGCAGTGTTGGGGAGTTTTACCCAGAGTTTGCATTGAAGGGAGTGATCAGAGTCAGAAAAACGCAGTCACAGTCCAGGGCTCAATTAGAAGTTATATTGGCAAAGAGAGACCAGGGCCCTGGCATTTGAGGGAGGTGGGCAGAGGGTGGGAGGAACTGTCAGTGGCCTGGAAATCCTGGAAACACCCAGGAAAGGTGGAGATGCTGCCGAATTGGACGAAGGGCCTGCCATGAGCTCTCCGTTTCCGGTCCAGACAGATTGAGGGGTGGGAGAGGCTGATGGCCACAGCCGCAGCAGGGCCACCTGGCAGGACAGAGGGGGAGATAGCAGGGCTGCGTGAGGGTGGTGGGGGAGGCCTGGGGGTGGTAGTCAGGTCGTTTGAAGCTCATGGGAGGGGGGCCTAGGGATTTTGGAGAGGGAGCCTGGGGACTGTTGTAAGGCTGTTTGATGACTGTTGGGGAGTACGGTTTGGAGACCATGAGTAGGTTCTTATAGGACACTTGCCTTTATCAATCGAGGCATAGATTACAAAAGTAGGGAGGTCATGTTAGAGTTGTATTGAACCCTGTTGAGGCCACAGCTGGAGTAGTGTGTGCAGTTCTGGTCGCCACATTATAGGAAGGATGTGATAGCACTGGAGGGGGTGCAGAGGAGATTCACCAGGATGTTGCCTGGGATGAAACATTTAAGTTATGAAGAGAGGTTGGATAGACTTGGGTTGTTTTCGTTGGAGTAGAGAAGACTGAGGGGTGACCTGATCGAGGTGTACAAGATTATGAGGGGCATGGACAGGGTGGATAGGGAGCAGCTGTTCCCCTTAGTTGAAGGGTCAGTCATGAGGGGGCATAAGTTCAAGGTGAGGGTCAGGAGGTTTAGGGGGGCTGTGAGGAAAAACCTTTTTACCCAGAGGGAGGTGACAGTCTGGAATGCGCTGCCTGGGAGGGTGGTGGAGGCGGGTTGCCTCTCATCCTTTAAAAAGTACCTGGATGAGCACTTGGCACGTCATAACATTCAAGTAGGGGGTCTGGAGACAGTGAGGAGGGGGCTTGATGACTTTGGGAAGGGGGTCTGCTGACTGTGAGGAGGGGGCTTGATGACTTTGGGGAGGGGGGTCTGCTGACTGTGAGGAGGGGGCTTGATGACTTTGGGGAGGGGGTCTGCTGACTGTGAGGAGGGGGCTTGATGACTTTGGGGAGGGGGTCTGCTGACTGTGAGGAGGGGGGTGGGGTCTGGAGATTGGGGAGAGGGAAGCAGATTAACCTGTTTGGAGTCGGTGGGGAGTATTTTGCTCCTTTTGGCTTCGCTGTGCTGGAAGGCCTGTCCCCGGCTGGATCTGCCTCCCTTCAGCTGCCGGCTTTCCTGAGAATGGGAAAAGCCCCCCCGCAGCTGTAAAATCCATTCAGCTCCCAGAGTGGGAAAAGCCCAGCTTCTTAACATTTCACAGTGGCAGGACCCCCCCCCCAACCCTCCCCCTCCCGAGAGCTGCTCACTCACCTGACAACCCCCACCCTCAACCCCCAACCCTCCAGTTAGGCCTGAAATAAGCCTGGGCTGGGGGTCAGGTTTCCCCATTTTAAAAAAACTACCACCACCCCCACAACCCCCCCCCACCCCCGCCACCCCTCTGCAGACCACCCTCGGGGGATTAATGCCCCTTTCAGGTTGTGGCCACAAAATGGCGTCTGCCTTGTACAATATGTTTGGAGACCTAATAGCCCTGGGGCTGAAACCTATTCAGAAGCCAGTTAGGATTATTCTAGCATAAGGAAAGAAAAACTTCCATTCCTATAGCACCTTTCACAACCTCAGGGTGTCCCTCAGGAATAAATATTGACCGGGGCAACAGAGGAGACACATAGCCCTTTTTCTCGAAAGAGGTGCTTTGGGATCTTTCACATTGAACTGAGGGAGCTGGAGAAAAGCTTCACCAGATTGGTTCCAGGAGTGAGAAACTTCAGTTCTGTGCATAGGTTGGAGAAGTTGGGGCTGTTCCCCCTGGAGAGAAGAGAAAGGAGATCTGATAGAGGGGCCTGGATACAGTAGATAGGAAGAAACTCTTCCTGTTGGTGGAAGGATCAAGAATGTGAGGACACAGATTTAAAGCAATTGGCTAAAGAAGCAATGGAGACATGAGGATAAAGCTTTTCCCTCAGCGAGTGGTTAGGATCTGGAATGTGGTGCAGGTAGGCTCAATTGAGGCATTCAAGAGGGAATTAGACTGTTATCTGAAAAGGAAGGATGTGCAGGGTTATGGGAGAAGGTGGCAGTGGGCAATGTTACTAGGTGTATTACTCATTTGGAGAGCCGTTGCAGACCCAATAGGCTGAATGGCCTCCTTCGAAATTGGCTGTGTGGGAGAAGACAGAGAGTGCTGGTGGATGATTGCTTCTCAGACTGGAAGTCTGTGACTAGTGGTGTGCCTCAGGGATCTGTGCTGGGACCATTGTTGTTTGTTGTCTATATCAATGATTTGGATGATAATGTGGTGAATTGGATCAGCAAGTTTGCTGATGACACTAAGATTGGAGACGTTGTGGACAGCGAGGGAGGCTTTCAAAGCTTGCAGAGAGATCTGGACCAACTGGAAAAATGGGCCAGAAAATGGCAGATGGAATTTAATGCGGAACAGTGTGAGGTGTTACATTTTGGAAGGTCAAACTAAGGTAGGACATACATAGTAAATGGTAGGGCACTGAGAAGAGTGGAGGAACAAAGGGATCTGGGAGTTCAGGTACATAATTCCTGAAAGTGGCATCATAGGTAGACAGGGTTGTAAAGAAAGCTTTTGGCATACTGGCCTTCATAAATCAAAGTATTGAGTATAGGAGTTGGGATGTTATGGTGAGGTTGTATAAGACATTGGTGAGGCCAACTTTAGAGTATTGTGTGCAGTTCTGGTCACCTAACTACAGGAAGGATATCAATAAGATTGAGAGAGTGCAGAGAAGATTTACTAGGATGTTGCCGGGTCTTAAGGAGTTGAGTTACAGGGAAATATTAAACAGGTTAGGACTTTATTCCTTGGAGCGTAGAAGAATGAGGGGAGATTTGATAGAAGTTTACAAAATTATGAGGGGTATAGACAGAGTAAATGCGAGTAGGCTCTTTCCACTTAGATTAGGAGAGATAAACACAAGAGGACATGGCTTTAGGGTGAAAGGGGGAACATTAGGGGGAACTTCTTCACTCAGAGAGTGGTAAGAGTATGGAACGAGTTACCATCTGATGTGGTAAATGCGGGCTCACTCTTAAGTTTTAAGAATAAATTAGATAGATGCATGGATGGGAGAGGTCTGGAGGGTTATGGACTAGGTGCAGGTCAATGGGATTAGCAGAATAATATTTCGGCACAGACTAGAAGGGCCGAATGGCCTGTTTTCTGTGCTGTAGTGTTCTATGGTTCTATGGTTCTGCACTGGAGCAATTCCGTGACTGTCTGAGGGAAGACGATGCCTCGGTTTAAGGCCTCGTTCAAAGACAGCGCCTCAACCATCCCCTCACTGTATGTCCAACCTAGACCTGGAGCTCAGGTCTCGGGTTGGGGGGATTTGAATGACCAGCTTTCTGCCCCAGTGGTGGGAGTGTTAGCCAAAGGCATCACACAGCTGGCACTCATCACACAGCTGGCACTCATCACACAGCTGGCACTCAATCACACAGCTGGTACTCAATCACTTGACCCAGCAACAGCTTCAACAATCACTCATTGAGATAACTGCCCCTCATGCCTTAGGCCTCACTCGGTGCATTCTGCTGTCAGTATTCAGCGGCATTGATGTATTATATATTGTGGTCCGCTGCTTTGAACACCATGTGCCTAATTTCCATATCCAACTATTGCCCAGCCAGAAAGCTCAGGGGGTAACCCTGCAGCAAACTGTTCAGACCAAATTCTGTTCTGCATTTAAACGCTAGCCTTGGGCAGTAGTCCTGTCTCTGTGACCACAAGACCATAAGACATAGGAGCAGAAATTAGGCCAATTGGCCCATCGAGTCTGCTCCGCCATTCAATCATGGCTGATAAGTTTCTCAACCCCATTCTCCCGCCTTCTCCCCGTAACCTTTGATCCCCTTACCAATCAAGAACCTATCTATCTCGGTCTTAAATGCACTCAGTGACCTGGCCTCCACAGCCTTCTATGGCAATGAATTCCATAGATTCACCAATCTCTGGCTAAAGAAGTTTCTCCTCATCTCTGTTCTAAAAGGTCTTCCCTTTACTCTGAGGCTGTGCCCTCGGGTCCTAGTCTCTCCTACTAATGGAAACATCTTCCCCACATCCACTCTATCCAGATCTTTCAGTATTCTGTAAGTTTCAATCAGATCCCCCTCATCCTTCTAAACTCCATCGAGTATAGACCCAGAGTCCTCAAACGTTCCTCATATGTTAAGCCTTTCATTCCTGGGATCGTTCTCGTGAACCTCCTCTGGACCCTCCCCCGGGCCAGAACATCCTTCCTGAGATACGGGGCCCAAAATTGCTCACAATATTCTAAATGTGGACATGGGTTTAGGGATCAAGACATTAACCCAAGGACCCTTTTCCCTTTCATGTGAATATGCTGAAGATAGGCAGGAGAGCTACAAAGGTGCAACTCTAAAGGGGGTGCAGGAGCAGAGGGTCTGGGGGTATAAATGCACAAATCATTGAAGGTCGCAGGGAAGGCTGAGACCACAGTTAATAAAGCATGCGGGATTCTGGGCTTTATTAATAGTGGCATGGAGTATAAAAGCAAGGAGGTTATGTTAAACCTTTATAAAACAGCAGTTCAGCCTGAGCTGGAGCACAGTGTCCAGGCTCTGGGCACTGCCCTTCAGGAAAGATGTGAAGGTATTCGAGGGAGAGCAGAAAAGATTCACGAGAACAGTTCCAGGGATAAGGAACTTTGGTCATGTGGATTGGAGAAGTTGGGATTGTTCTCCTTGGAGAAGAGAAGGCTGAGAGGAGATTTGATGGAGGTGTTCAGAACCATGAGGGATCTGGACAGAGCGGATAGGGAGAAACTGCTTCCCATTGGTGGAAGGATCGAGAATCAGGGGGTACAGGTTAAAGGTGATTGGGAAAAGAAGCAATGGCGACATGAGGGTAAACTTTACCACGCAGCGAGTGGTTAGGATTTGGAGTGCGCTGCCTGAGAGTGTGGTGGGGACAGATTCAATCGAGGCATTCAAGAGGTAATTGGATTATTATCTGAACAGGAAGAATGTGCAGGGCTGTGGGGAAAAGGTGGGGGAGAGGCACTAGGTAAATTTAGCAGAAACACAGTGAGCCAAATTGCCTTCCTTCATGCTGTAACCATCCTGTGATTCTACAATCCCTGACGTCCTGACCAAAACCCACCACTCAACCAGCACCACTGAAATTCAAATTATTTGGCCATTGATCTGACTGCTGTTTGTGGGATCTTGCTGTGCAACAAAATAGCTGCTGCATTTCCTGCATTACAACAGTTACTGCATCTAAAAAGTACTTGATAGAATAGACATGGAGGAGATATTTCCAGCGGTGGAGAGTGCACTGGGGGACAGAAATCTATGATAAACACTCATCTAGCTTTCACCCAGAGAGGAGGTGAGAATGTGGAACTCGCTTCCACAGGGAGTAGCTGAGGTTAATGGTATAGAAATTGTAAGTGGAAGCTGGATAAACACATGAAAGAGAAAGAGTGTAAAGGGTGTGGCGACCAGGTCAAGTGAAGTATGCTGGAGTATAAACACCAGCCGGGTCAAATAATGTTTCTGTGCTCTAAACAGAAGAATATCAATGACTCGTAGCTATGAAAGGCAACACAGTTAACCGACCAGCAGACAATTGAAATAAAATAAATATAAGAGCATTGGAAATATTCAGCGGGTCCGGCAGCAACTGTGGAGACAGAAACCATTTGAAAGCCCATTGGCTTCAGCGGGACAGAAGATCCCACCAGAGGGACGAGCTGTAAACCTCTGCCCAATGTTTCAGGCTCTTTTTTGAGGTTTTGCCCTTGTGGGAGGGACTTGAATTAGGGAACACAGTTTAAAAATAAACCGTCTCTCAGGAGAAATGTTTTCTCTCAGAGGGTCATGAGTCTGTGGAATTCTCTTCCCCAGGGAGCGATGGAGTGGGGGCCCATTGAATATTTTTAAGGCTGAGGTAGATAGGTTCTTGGCTAACAAGAGGGTCAAAGGTTATTGAGGATAGGAAGTAAAGCAAAACTGAGGCCACAATCAGATCAGCCATGATCTTAACAAATGTCCAGAACAGGCTGGAGGGGCCGAATGGCCTCCTCCTGCTCCTAATTTGTACATTCATGCTTTCTTGCGATCAATGACCTTCCATCAAAATGAGGAAAAGTTAGAGGTTTAACAGGGTTAAAACAAATATCGAGGCAGAGAAAGGGGGGGAAGGACAAAAGAACAGGTTTGTGAGGGGGTGGTAGATAGCAGAGATTAAATGACAAAAGGGATAATGGTGATACTGGAAGAAGTAAAGAAACAAAAGATTGGTGTGGAGGAGGTGTAAATAGGAATTAGAGAATTATTACCAGCACTTCCTCTTCAAAAGAATGAAGACAGAGGTCATGATCTGAATTTGTTGAACTCAAGGTTGAGTCCAGAAGGCTGTAAAGTGCCTAATTGGAAGATGAGGTGCTGTTCCTCCAGCTTATGTTGAGCCTCACTGGAACAGTGCAGCAGGCCGAGGACAGAGATGTCAGTGTGGGAGTAGAGTGGAGAATTATCAAATGCTTACAGCACAGAAGGAGGTCATTTGGCCCATCACCTCTTTGCCAGCTCTCTGCAAGAGCTGCTCGGCTAGTCCCACTCCACTTCCTGTCAGAGAGGAGAGCAATACTTCTCCAAGGTAGACATTTCCCTGCAACTCTGCCAAATTTCCTTTTCAGATAATCATCCAATTCCCTTTTGAGAGCTACAATTGAACCTGCCTCCACCACACTCTCAGGCAGTTCATTCCAGACCCTAACAAGTCGGTGAATAGGAAAGTTTTTCCTCATGTCTCCATTGCTTCTTTTACCATTCACCTTAAACCTGAACCCCCTGATTCTCGATCTTTCTACCAATGGGAACAGTTTCTCCCTGTCTACTCTGTCCAGACTCCTCATGATTTTGAACACCTCCAGCAAATCTCCTCTCAACCTTCCCTTCTCCAAGGAGAACAGTCCCAACTTCTCCAATCCATCCACATGGCTGAAGTCATTCATCCCCGAAGCCATTCTTGTGAATCTTCCCTACATTTCATGTCCTTCCCAAAGTCCGGGGACCACAACTGGTCACAAAACTCCAACTGAGGTTGAACCAGTATTTTATGTGGGTTTACCGTAACTTCCTTCCTTTTGTACTCTCTACCCTGATTTATAAAACCCAGGATCCCATCTGCCTTCTTAACTGCTCGCTCAACCTGTCCTGCTGCCTTCAATGATCTGTGGACATATACCCCCAGGTCCATCTGTCTCGCACCCTCTTTAGAATTCTACTCTTTATTTTATATCGTCTCTCCTTGTTTTTTGTACCGAAATGGATCACTTCACGTTTCTCTGCATTAAATGTTATCTGCCACTTGTCCGCCCATTGCTCCAGCCTGTCTATACGCTCCTGAAGTCTCTCGCTATCCTCCTCCCAGTCCACAGTACTTCCAAGTTTTGTGGCATCTGCAAATGTTGTGATTGCGCCCTGTGCCCCCAGGTTTAGGCCATTGATATAGATCAGGAAAAGCAGCAGGCCCAGAGGATACCTTCGTCCAGTCCGAGAAACAACCGTTCACCACTGCTCTCTGTTTCCTGTCACTCAGCCAATTTCGTACTCATGCTGCTCCTGCCCCTTTAATCCCATTTATTTTGCTTTCAAATTAAAATTAAATTGATGGGCAACCAGGAGCTCGGGATCAGGCTAGTGGACTGAACAGAGGTGTTCCGCAAATCGGTCAATGAATCTGAGTTTTGCCTCTCCATTGTACATAGCCTCGTGAGCTGAAAATACAGTCAAGCAAATTGAAAGGGTGAATATGTAAACTGTTGGGGTTCTCAACACAGTCGGATCGGAGATGAACATAGGGCAGGTGGTCCGTCTCCTGCGCTTGCATGGAAAGATGCTGGAGGGAAGTGGGTGTTGGGGGTGAGTGAGGAGTGGATCAGGCTGTCGTAGAGGGAACAGGCCCTTTGGGATTCTGAAAGGGTCTGAGGAGGATGTGTTTGATGGTGGCATGGTGCAGAAAGGGTTGATTGTGGAGGTTGGTGGGGTGGGATTAGGTGCAGAAGGTTTCCTTTGCTGTCCCATTGCCAGACCCTTTTGTCTGGCATCTCCCTGAGGCAGCTGTGTCCTCAGGGAGATTCTCAAGCGCACACTCGCGCTGCATGAGCACAGTTCCGGCTCCTCCTCCCGACCGCGTAGGCAGCGCTGGGCACTGCCCCTCGTCTTCCACACTGGGCAGGCCTCAATTGGCCCACCGAGCGTGAAATCGCCTTCCAACCTCGATCGTGGGCGGCTGTCAGCTTCCTGACCACCTGCCCTGCTGAGCCCCTCCCGACAAGGGCTAAATTCTGCCCCCGAGCTCAGTTTTTAGACGCTGTCAGACCTGCTGAGTTTTTCCAGCGTTTCCTGTTTTTGTTTCAGATTTCCAGCGTCCACAGTATTTTGCTTTTGGAAGAAATTTAATGGCCTATACAAAGTGAAAAAGCATCCAAAATAAAACGGGGGAATAGGAAGCAATAATCCATAAATACACCTTACACCCAGTGAGATACTTTTAGAACTCACTATTTATGAAACTCAGCAGCCAATTTACACACAGCAAACTCCCACAAACAGAAATGCGATAATGACCAGAGGATCTGTGTTTGTGATGTTGATGGAGGGGCAAATATTGGCCAGGACACTGGATAACACACCTGCTCTTCTTCAAAATATTGCCACAGGATCTTTCACATCCACCTGAGAGGGAACCTTAGTTTAACTTTGGAGCCTTAGTTTAACTCTTATCTGATAATGCAGCACTGCCTTGGTACCACACAGGAATATCAGCTTCAATTTGTGTGCTCAAATCCTGGGCACAACGCTTCAAGGTCAGAGTGTTACCAACTGAGTCAGCTCAGATTCCAAATGCAAAGGTCATGCTTGGCTAATATTATTGAATTCTTTCAAGAAGCACCAGCAAGGGTAGATATGGGTAATGTAGTAGATGTAATATATTTGGATTTCCAAAAAGCCTTTGATGAGGTACCTCATAATCAACTCATGAACAATGTCAGAATATGTGGAGCCAGGGGACATGAACCAGTCACTGGCTACAAAACAGAATTTAGAGAGTAGAGGTTAAAGATAGCTATTCAAGCTGACAAATGGTGACAAGCATTGGTGCTGTGATCAATATTGTTCATCATTTACATAAACAACTTGGACACAGGGATCAGAATTACAATTTCAAGATTTGCAGGTGACACCATATTAGGGATGTAATTAATACAGAGGAGGACTGTAAAAATATAAAGGAAGACATTAATAAACTTTTTTAAAAATTTGTTCATAGTTTATCAATGTCACTGGCTAGGCCAGCATTTGTTGCGCATCCCTAATTGGCCTTGAGAAGGTGATGGTGAGCTGCCTTCTTCAACCGCTACAGTCTGTGTGGCATATGTACACCCACAGTGTGGTTTGGAAGGGAATTCCAGGATTTTGAACCGGTATTGGTGAAGGAATGGCAACATAGCTCTAAGTCAGGATGGTCTGTCAAACATTGGTGAGCAGGTTATTGATGAGTAACTGCTGCTTGATAGCACTGTCAACTACTTCCATCACTTTACTGATGATGGAGAGTAGACTGATGGGGCGGTAACTGACCGGGTTGGATTTGTCCTACTTTTTGTGGACAGGCCATAGCTGGGCAATTTTCCACATTGCTGGGTAGATGCCAGAGTTGTAGCTGTACTGGAACAGCTTAGCTAGGGGCGCGGCTAGTTCTGGAGCACAAGGCTTCAGTACGATTGCTGGAAAATTGTCTGGGCCCAAAGCCTTTGCTGTATCCAGTGCCTTCAGCCATTTCTTGATATCATGTGGAGTGAATCAAATTGCCTGAAGACTGGCGCCTGTGATGCTGGGGACCTCCGGAGGAGGCTGAGATGGATCATCCACTCAGCGCTTCTGGCTGAAGATTGTAGCAAGTGCTTCAGCCTTATCTTTTGCGCTGGTGTGCTGGGCTCCTCCATCATTGAGGCTGGGGATATTTGTGGATCCTCCTCCAGTGAGTTGTTTAATTGTCCCCCACCATTCACAACTGGATGTTGCAGGACTGTAGAGCTTAGATCTGATCCGTTAGTTGTGGGGTTGCTTAGCTCTATCTATCACTTGCTGCTTATACAGTTTGGCACGCAAGTAGTCCTGTGTTGTAAGAGGTTGACACGCCATTTTTAGGTGTGCCTGGTGCTGCTCCTGGTATGTTCTCCTGCACTCTTCATTGAACTTGCTGAATGGGTATGTTATTGGCAAATTAACTTGGATATCTATGAATACAAGGTGACCATGCAAGGAGGCCATGTACAGCTTGGAGAGTAAATGTCTAAATGCGTTAGAGGGACAGAGGGGTTTGTGTATGTAAGGTTCTGTATGAGTGCGTGCAAGTTTTTGTGAGCATGTCTGAGTATGAGTGTGTATGTGTGAGTGTGTGCTAGTGTGAGTGTGTTTGTGTTTGTATGTGAGAATGTGTGTGCGTGAGAATGTGTGTGTGTGAGGATGTGTGGCTG